>NC_051397.1:226898-239398 GCF_015228065.2 Penaeus monodon
TAACCATGTCACATTGTCTGGTTTGACTTCGGTGCCACCCATAGGAAAGCTTGCCATCTCTATACTGATCGTAGTGCCTTATGGTACAGCTTTCAGGCCTTTGAGTGTTAATCAGATCTACTAGTTCTTCCTTATGAGAACTTTTCAATATATGTGCAACCCTAGCAAGAGGCATCCCAAGATCTATGTTCACAGTATCCTTGCTGCAGGCTTCTTTCGCCAATTTGTCTACGTGGTCGTGCTTGCGTATGCCAACATGAGATGGTATCCATACAAATTGAATGTTGAAATTACGCTCTGTTGCATAGGTTACGTTACGCTTAATGCAACTCACAATTTCTTCATCGCCACCTGCTTTGAAAGAATTTAGCGTCCGAAGAGCACTTTGAGAGTCACAGAAAACTACTCCAGAGCCCTAGACATTAAGAATTCCGTTGCGAGGAGTATACCTGCCAGCTCCGTTTGTGTAGTGCTGGCCCAGTTTTGTATTCTCATATTAACTTGATGTTGTAGTAAGCCATTTTTGTATACAGCGCAAGCACAACCAGCTTTGTATCCAGACTGTACGGATCCGTCGGCGTAACACTCATATGCATCATCGCCCATAGATTCTGTGTGTTCCTTTACCGTTGCTAGCGCAATTTGTTTCAACACACAGTTATGCACCGTTTTTTTGTGGTAGACATGTAAGGTGCACGATCAATGTTAAATTCTTCCTTGGTGGTATGGAGCGACCTTTTGGTATTTTACTAATTGGAACATTGAGTTTTATAATGTTCATGGAGATTTTGTGTATCAGAGGGCGCGCGTGTGTGTGATTTGTCACGTCTACTTGCGTGATTTTATGTTGCAGTTGTTTTTGGAAATCTGAGAGAGTACGCTGGTTCCGCAAGCTTTGACCGCAAATATGGTGTGGAAATAAATAATTATTCTATCAGAAAATGGTGGGTAATTTAAGTTCTGATCTCATGTTTAACTATCCTGGCTGTTCTTGGGCTGCCGTGGAGGATTACTCATACTTCATTTTGCACTACCTCCTAAAAACTACCTTATTTCTGGAATTCCTTACACTGCAACAAGTGGCAGTGCATGTAGTCTCCAACTGACCTTATAAAGCCAGTAAACAGGTCTAGCGACCTTAACAGTGATGCCATGTTCTCTTCTCGACAAGGAACTTTCAAAGGTTTTCTCTCTCTCCCAGATGTCTCTTTCTTAGAGAGAGGACCAGGTCTGCGATCATTTTACATTCACCCGAGATATTTATACTTGTGGCATATGTTCAAGCTCTGGTCACCTCTGCGATACAGTGGTCGGGGTATGATACATGGGTTTAGAGCCCATTGTTTTCTGTCATGTCGGAAATGACTAAATCCACCACTCAAGTGAGCCTTTGCTGTGATTCTGTCGTGAGAATTATTTGTCATCCTCCTTTTGCTATGCTCTGACGCATATGTCATCAGCATAGTGCATTAATTGGCTTTCACCATCCCTCAATGTGGTATATCTGTGCCGACCAGCTTGTGCTGAGGACATTGAAACAGCATAGGGCGGCGAACTCGCTCCCTGTGGCGCACTTGCAGATCTGTTTCGAGAGATATTCTAATCCAGTTCAATATCCTACCCCCGGTGCAAAGCTTTACTATTGTTCTAGGATACTTCTCTGTTTGCATGTCAAAAGCTGACTTTATGGTCCAAGAAAAACAGTGTGCTTCCCTGGATTAAAGGTGTGAAAGTACTCGTGCAAAGCAATGTTGTGTGTGCTTACGTCCCGATAGAAATCCGTACACGTCTGTGAGATAATTTACCTTGTAACCTAGTACCTGAGTCGGTTCAAAATGTTATCCTTTCTAGAACTTTGCATAGCACATGAGGTTGATGAAGTGGTCGTTATTATCTAGTGTTTGATTGTCGTAGAGGATGATTACTGCGGTGTCCGGGGCGAGTGCAGAAACCTTGGTGACAACTTAACCGTACTAGTGCCAAAGGTGGGATTACACCAGGTACCTGAGCTACCTATAGGTAATGTCCATCCTCACCTGGGGCAGACCTTTTCCGTTTGATCAGTGCAGTTGTTCAGTTCCCACTGTTTTTGAAACAGGCGAGATGTTTCAATAGAGCTTTCTCGCGAGTTTTCCTGTCGATTTGCTGTCTATGGCTACTATCAATTATCATTATTATTATTAGAAAGAGCTAGCGTTGATAATAATGGAAATAATTATCCTGATCCATGATGGTTTGATTACAAAGTACTGTAATCAAATTTGTGTTGTGAGCGAAACCACTGTACTTACAGTATTTTGTTCTTATCCATAGTTTGTCCCAGACAGCAATGGCGGAGCTTGGCGGCCTGTCTCGCTTCTGATACACAGATGTTGTGGCTCGCGAGCTCGCGCGACACCCTTATTGCCACCGAAAAATGGGCATAGTCATAGGATGAAGGAGATCGTGTATAATTTAGATCCTTGGTTTGTATTACTAATAACGCTGACCCATGCAACTTGATTCTCCTCCGACTGCTACCCCACCCATATTCTCTTGCATTTTTCACGACACAAGGTTCCGTTTTCATAATTCATACTATCGTTCTTCCTATTCTACCCATTCAGAGTAATTTTGAGTGGCGTGAGGATGTGTTGGAGAGGTCCACGGCTGTCTTCTCAACATGAGCATAGCCGGTATTGAGGATGTCATTCGTGCATGCTGCCCTTTCATATGTATTTGACAAATACATTACATACCGACCCTACCTTCCTATTTTTCTATCTATCTATTGTGTAATGGATAGTTGTTTGATCTCTACTCAGAGGCCCCAGCCTCGTGAGCTCAACGGGCTTAGGGACGCAAGTAAGGGTCGTTTGGCTTGACATGGTACCCGCTTGACAATTACCCTGAGCGTTGTGAAATATGAACTGAAGTCCTGTGGTTCAGTCTATCATATTAAAATACGATGAATAAAATGAACGTAAAAGAATACTGTGAAATTATAATAACTGTTATTAGTGGCACAAAATGGTAAAACAGAATACATACTATAAATTACGTTCGTTTATTCAATACAAGATATGAAGAAGAAACTTACGTATAACTTACTGACTCAATAAATAAATGAATAAATAATGATAAATAAATAAGATAATAAAGTAATAAGATAAATAATACTAGAATAAATAAATAATCAAATAAAGAATAAAATATTCATTATACTTAACTTAAAAGGACTGCATGTTAAAAACAAGCGGGAAGAGTCGATCCTTGAGGGCTTCGGGCGTAATTACGTCTAACAGCACTTAAAACATGAAACATAATAAAAAAAAACAAAAGAACGTCCGCAATGACCTAGGCATACGGGAATTCTGCTCAGCATAACCTTTGTTTCTGGTTACGTCTCAGTCCCCCGCTGAAGTAAATCCAGAGGGGTAACACAATCACAGTTTTTAGACAGATATCCCTTTATTGTTTCGGCGGTCCGTATTTATACACAACGTCTTGGTGACCTCCTGCCTTCATTTTCATCATGTTTCATAAATAACATATTAAAATTGAAAATCCAGGTGCGTACAAATAAACGAGAATGACAAAAAAAAAGTTAAAGACGAAGACAAATATAAAAACATTGAAATAAAGCTTCTTAATAAGTACTTGACGTCCGCATTGACATCGCTAAAAAGCTTAAAAAGACGATGTCATGACGTAAACATGAATATACCATTATATGGTAAAAAATCTAATCAAAATATAAATACAATAATACAAAAAACAGTTTTTACAATAAAATAGGACAAACCCCGTCATGCGCAGTCTAATAATCGAAGAAAAAGCTAAATACGAATCGAATACTAAAGCTTAATTTAAAAAAGACATTAAATCGTACAATCAAATTTTCAAACACTAAATAAAATATTGTACGAAGGCAAAAATAATGTAAAAGCGATAAAAGATATCAAATCATTTACGTAAAGAACAAATAAAACACAGAAAACGTGAATAAACGCGACTTATCAGAAAATGGGGCAAGAAAAAAAGGAAATTAGCTAAAAGTGATCGGGTAAAACGGTAAAAAAAATGGAGGATCTTGACACTATCTGGTTCTGCTGTCTCTGCAGGTCGAGGTTTGAAGAACCTCCACAAGTATCTATTTATCATCAATCATAACGGGTATGCTCATGTTGACAGCCGGTGGACCTCTCCCCCTCCTTCCGCCACGACAATTCGGTGGGCGCATTGCTTTCCACTTGGACCATCGTCAGCCCGCAAATATCTTTGATGTTGTCGCTTAGTCTTGGCCTTCGTGGTGGTCCTCGTCCTCTTTTGTCCCTATCACCCATACCTGGTCAGCAAGTGTTGTCAACAAAAAAAAAAAACCCACACACACACAATCAACCCCCTCAATACGTTTACTTCTCTCACATGCCCAATAAACTTTAGTTTCCGTTTTGTTCAAGATTGGCCAACAGCGGTATTTACAATTTATTTTTTCTCGGCACTTCATCATTCGTTTCGTTTCTGGTCCAGTTAATACGTAGCACTGCTGTCTGTAACACCATAGTTCAAAACTAATGACCTCAGCTTCAGCACCCGAACTCAGAACCATAATTGACAGCATGGGAAACTCATGATTCAATAACCTCGCTTTGGCCGTAGGTAATGCCTTTGGTTCTTTCCAGATGTTATTGAGAGCACCTGTGGCGTTTTTTGGCAAGTGCAGTTCTGCTTTTTACTCCGGTGAATCTCATGATTTATTAGTAAACAACAGCTCCAAGATAAGTGAACTCTTTCACATTTTCCACACCCTTCATTGGTGGTAAACATGTTCATACATCTGTTCACTGCCGGTTTATCTTCGAATCTTCTAGTCTTAGTTTTCTTCATTAAGAAAACAACCATCCTTTTCGCTTGCTCGCTAATTTTATCTACAGTAGTTTTTGTAGTTCGATGATACTGCTGGCATTAAAACTATATCATCGGCGTATCTTGATTGATATTTTGTATCCTCCAACATCTACATTGCCTTCAAAATTCGAGTTAGTGCACTCTGTTTGCTCAGATATTATTGTGAAAAGTTGCGGAGGTCAGAAATGCACCTTGCCGTGTCTCCCTGTTGACTTAACCATTCGTTTCCCCAGAATGTTCTTACCGTGTTGCTTGTGTGGTCCACACATGGCTTTGCTCTGTTGGTGATGTGTTTTAGAATTTTCATATCCATTCAATTATTCCAGAGGATATCGTGATCAACGTACGTCAAAAGCCCGCGAGTATTCTATGACACACAGGTATATGTCTTTCTGATGTTCTCTACATTTTTCTCTATGATCAGTTTTTTAGATTAGAATCTGGTTCTGGTATACCTGTTGTCAGGGCGAAACACTGCTTGTTCGTCTGCAATTGTCTTCTCTTATGCTGTAACTTCATTCTTTTCCAGCAATCTTTTCAACAAAATTTGGCTGCTGTACTTATTAGTGCAATTGTCCGGTTTGTTGCATAGGAGTGCGTCACCTTTTTCTTAGGTATGGGGATAAAGACGCTGTGATTTTATCCCAGTCTTCTGGCACATCTTCTTTCATTTTCAACTTTTCGTACAAAGTTTTTAGAAGTATTCACACTTTCGCCAGCTTCTTGATTATTCTGCTGTTATTTCACTATTCCCGGAACTCTTGTTAATGCTTTAATTCTTTATGGCCTTTTGCTAACCTCGCTAGCAGTGGCGGTTGGTTCATCTTCGCTTTGCATTGAGTCTAATTAGATGTTGTGTGTAGATCTTTTTCTTTTGTATCAGTTTGGAACATATTGTTCCATCTCATCTCTTTGTGACTTCTTTTCCATCACTATAAAACAAGTCCATCTCTAGTTTTGGTGTATAGGTCCATTTGTAGTGTTTATATTTGCTGGTGTAATGTGGCGTCTCCTTGGTAGGTTCTTTAGGTCCTATGGACAGATTTTCAGATCTCTGGCAATTGTGTATTTTAGATTGTGTTCCTTATCCGTCGTCGCAATAATCTTTGATTTTTGTGAGTTTTGTTTTTTAGTAAATTACGCCTTCAACTGATATATTTTCTACCCTTTTGATTTTAGGCATCTTCTTGTGTTCATTTCACTTAGTGTTTCTTCAGATCTCAGGGGAATTGGTCTGTTTCTTTTGGTGATAGTGTTTTTCTGAGCAGCGCTGCCAGCAGGAGTTATGTTCCTTCTTTCACACACCATTTGGTGTTTTGTGCATGTCTTCACATTGGATTGAGCAATTCAATTTTGTTTTGACACCTGTAATTCTGTATTGTTTTCAATGAGTTTTGTAGTCGAGCTTGGAGGTGGGTTGCTCTCTCCTTCTTTTTGAGTTTTAATTTGAAAGGTCGATAGTTAGTATTTGTGGTGGTCACTGTTGCAGTCGGCACCAGGTCTTGTCCTTTGCATTTTTTATACAACGTTTTGCCATTTCGGTTCAACACAATGGTTAGTCAATTTGGTTGCGTGTTCGTTTGTCTGGTGAAACCACGTGTACAAAAATACGTTGGGTTGTGTTGGACACATTGTGTTGGCTATAACTAGATTATTTGTACTAGGCAGATTCAATAATCTTCACGCTATTCAGTTTCTATCTGCCAGGCGAATTCTTCCACAGATGTCAATTTTTTAGATCATTTTGCATACTTTGGTGCGTGAGGTCTCCTATAATACTTTTACAGCTCTGTTAGATTGTGTCTTAAGTTTCGTTCATCACTTGCAATGTGGTTTGCGTAGCATTGTATATACTAATGGTGTTTGTGGTCTAAGGTTTTTTTCTTGTATTCTGAGCTTTTTAACGCAAATCATTTATTGGGCATGTACCCAATTAGTCATTCGCAGTGTTTTTGTTGTGCTGGGGGAGATCATAGCACTCGCGTGACCTATAATTTGTCTTCTTCTTTGGAATAAGAAAAAAGAACTTCTTGTTTTCTTAAGGTTCGGAAACTTCCACTTTTCCATTGGTGCTCTTACTGGATTCCATATTTGAAATGTGTATCGATCCGTTCGTTACAATATGAGCAATTTACCAATCTCTTGTCATTTGTGCCTTGCTACGTTCCACGGTTCGGATTTTTGAATGTGGTTGTTCTTAATTAGACATGTTTTCTTTGTCGTCCGTTGGTCTGTCCTATGGCTGTTTAGACATTGTCGCCTGGTGGCCCACTGACAACACCCTCCTGGTATAACGCCACGCGACGGCGATGCGTGTATGATTATCAGTTCTGTATTTAAATTCGAATTGTGTAGAGGTTGGTCGAGGAGAAAGACTGTTGGATGGAATCCCCGGGCTAAATTTAAACCTAGGCATAAAAAGATAATTTTAAAGGAAAATCGGGGCCGAAAGCATTGTTAATTCAAATACAAGTAATGAAAAGAATTTACTTTTTAAAAAAAATTAAAGAATAAAAAATAAATAATAAATAATAATAATAAATAAATAATAATAAAATAAAAAAAAAAAAAATAAAATATTATTATTACAAAAGGGACTGAATTTTAAAAACAAAGCGGAGGTCGAATCCGAAGGGGCTTCGGCGTAAATGTCAAAAAGCCTAAACATGAAACATAAAAACAAAACACAAAGACAACGCCCACAAGGACCTAGGCAAGTACGGAAGTTCTCAGCATACCTTTGTTGGGAGTCTCGGGCTGAAGTAATCAGAGGGTACACAATCACATTTTTTGACAGATTCCTTTATTGTTTCGGGGGGTTCCGTATTATACACAGACGTCTTGGGTGCCTCACTGCCTTCTTTTCATCATTTCATAAATAAACAATTAAAATAAAAATACATGGTGCGTACAAAAAATAAACGGAATGACAAAAAAAAAGTTAAAGGAAGAACAAAAAATAAAACATTGAAAAATAAGCTTCTTAAAAAGTACTGACGTCATTGACATCGCTAAAAGCTAAAAGACGATGTCAATGACGTAAACATGAATATAAACATTTATATGGTAAAAAATCTAAATCAAATATAAATACATTAATAAAAAAACAAGTTTACAATATAAAAAGGACAAACCCCTCATGCGCGTCTATAAATCGAAGAAAAAGCTAAAATAAGAATACGAATAATAAATCTTAATTTAAAAAAAAACAATTAAAAGTCAATCAAAATATTAAAAACACTAAATAAAATAGTACGAAGGCAAAATAAGAAGAAAGCATAAGATATAAATCATTACTTAAAAGAACGAAATAAAACACAGAAAACCGTGATAAACGCGACTTAGAAGATGGGGCAAAAAAAAGGAAAGTTAGCTAAAAGTGATCAGTTGTAAAACGGTAAAAAAAATGGAGATCTGGTCACCCCAGCTGGATTCTGCTGTCTCTCAGGGACGAGGTTTGATGAACCTCCACAATATCTCTTTTATCATCATCAATAACGGTTGCTCATGGTTTTGAACAGCCGTGGACCTCTCCACCATCCTTCGCCACTCAATTCGATTTTGCGCATTTCTTTCCACTTGTACCATCGTCAGCCCGCAAATATCTTTGATTTTGGGTGCTTAGTCTTGTCTTGGGTTTTGGCCTCTTCCCCCTGTTTCCTATCACCATACCTGTCAGCAAGTTTTTTTCTCAAAAACTTTTTACTTCTCATCACATGACAAAAAACTTTGTTTCCTTTTGTTCAAGAGCCCCAACAGCCGGTCTTTACAATTTAATTTTTCTCGGCACTTCATCATTCGTTTTCTTTTCTGGTCCCAGTTAATACGTAGCACCGTCGTCTGTAACACCATAGTTCAAAACTAATGACCTCATCTTCAGCACCCACACTCAAACCATATGACGAAATGGAAACCCTAATGAGTTCAATAACCTCAGCTTTTTTCCGAAAGGTAATGCTTTGGTCTTTCCGAGGGTTATTGAGAGCAACGTGGCGTTTTTGGCAATGGCAATTCTTCTTTTTTATCCGGTGAATCATCATATGTTTTATTAAAAACAGCTGCCAAAGATAAGTGAACTCTTCACTTTCCACAACCATTCATTGATTGTAACATGTTCATCATCGTTCCTGCCGGTTATCTTCGAATCTTCATAGTCTTATTTTTCTTGGCATTAAGAAACAAACCACCTTTTCGCTTGCTTCCTCAATTTTTATCTAGTAGTTGTTGTAGGTCGATGATCTGCTGGGAATTTAAAACTATATCTTCGGCGTATCTTGATTTGATATTTTTGTATCCTCCAACATCTACAGTTCCCTTTAAAATTCTCTAGAGCACCTCTCATAATTGCTCAAATATATTTAAAAAAGGTGCGGAGACAGAATGCACCTTGCCGTAATCCCTGGTTGCTTCGACCATCGGTTTAACCCATAAGTGTTCTTACAGTTGCTTGTTGTTGGTCACACTGGCTTTTTTTAGTTGGTGATGTGTTTTAGAAATTTCATATCTTCATATTATTCCAGAGGATATGTGATCACATTCAAAAGCCCTCGAGTATGCAATGAAACACAGGTATATGTCTTTTCTGATGTTCTCTATTTTTCTCTATGATCAATTTTAGATTTGAATCTGGTTTCTGGGTACCTTTTTTCCCGGGCGAAAACCTGCTTGTTCGTCTGCAATTCTTCTCTTACTTAACTTCATTCTTTCAGCAATAATTTTCAACAAAATTTTGCTGCTGTGACTTTTTTAATGCAATTGTCCTGGGTTTTTGTTGCATTGGAGTGCATCACCTTTTTTAGGTATTGGAGTAAAGACTGATTTTACCCCGTCTTCGGCCATCTTCTTTCATTTCAACTTTTCGTACAAAGTTTGTAGAAGTATTCAAAACCCTTTTGCCAGCATTCTTGATTAGGGTTCTGCTGGTTATTTCATCTATTCCGGACTCTTGTTTTCTTTAATTCTTTATGGCTTTTTTTAACTTCGTCTAGCCAGTGGCGGTGGTTCATCTTCGCTGTCATTGAGTCTAAATTTAAAGTTGTTGTAGATCTTTTAATCTTTTTTGTATATGGTTTTGGGAACAATATTGATTCCATCTATCTTTGACTTCTTTTCCATCACATATAAAACAGTCCATCTTCATTTTTGATAGTGGGCCATTGTAGGTTTAAATTTTCGTGTAATGTTTCGTACTCCTTGGGAGAGTTCTTAGTGTCTTATGGACAGTTTTCAATTCTCTGGCAATGTTCATTTAAATATTTTCCTTATCTCGTCGCAATAATCTTTGAATTTTTGTATTTTTGGGTTTTTATAAATTACTCCTTCAACTGGATTATTGGATACCCTTTGATTTTAGGCATCTTCTTTTTCAATTTCACTTAGTGTTTCTTCAGATATCCAGGGGAATTTGTCCTTTTTTTTTTTGGTGATAGTTTTTTGGGGCAGCACTCAGCAGGAGTTTTTTTCCTTCTTCCCACAAATCATTTTGGGGTTTTATCATCTTCACATTGATTGAGCAATTTATTTTTTTGACACTGTAAATTTTGTAATTGTTTTTCAAGAGTTTTGTAGTCGAGCTTTGGAGGTGGTGTGGGACTCTCCTTTTCTTTTTGGTTTTTTTGAAGTGATAGTTGTATTTGGTGGTCACTGTATGCAGTCGGCACCAGTTTGTCTTGCATTTTTATATAAACTTTTCAATTTCTGGGCACACAATGTAGTGCAATTTGTTGCGTGTTCTTTTGTCTGGTTGAAAACCACGTGTACAAGATATACTGGGTGGTGTTGGACATGTGTTGGCTTATAATAGATTATTTGTACTACAGAATTCATAAATTTACCTATTTCATTTCTATCTCCAAGCCGAATTTTCACAGATGTCATTTTTAGATATTTTGCCTACTTTGGCGTTGTGGTCTCTCTAATTACTTTTACATCTCTGTTAGGATTGTGTCTTAGTTCTTCATCACTTGCATGTTGGTTGGTTGCGTTGCATTGTTAATACTAATGTTATGAGTTTTGCTTTTATTCTGACTTTATAACGCAATCATTTATTGGGCAGTACCCAATTGTGCATTCGCAGTTTTTTTCGTTGCGAGAATCATAGAACTCGGTGACTATAATTTACGCTTCTTTTCAGAAAAAGAATGTCTTGTTTTTCTTAAGTTTCTGAAACTTCCATACTTTTTCCAATTGGCTTTCTGATTACTAGTATTTGAATGTTGTATCTATCATTTCGTTACAATATGCAATTTACCCATCTCTTTCATTTCTTACGTTCCACTTCGATTTTAATGTGTTTTCTTATGAACATGTTTTCTTTGTCTCTTTGTCTGTCAGATGCATTGTTTACATTGTTCAGCCTGGTTGCCTACTGAACAACCGCCCCCTTGAAACCCACGCGACGCGGCATGCGGTATGATTTCATTTCTGTATTTAATTCATGGTGTAGAGTTTGTCGGAGAAAAATGTTGATGAATCCCCCGGGCTCCTTCTCACTCGCGTCTCGCAACCTAACGAGGGAACTATCTCTGCCGCTTTGAACATTCATGCATAAGCAAAATATTGTTTGGAATTTGGCGCGCGCGCGCGTGTGTGTGTGTGTGTGTGTGTGTGTGTGTATGTATGTATGTATAGTATGTATGTATGTATGTATGTATGTATGTATGTATGTATGTATGTATGTATGTGTGTGTGTGTGTGTGTGTGCTGTGTGTGTGTATGCTGTGTGTGTGTGTATGCAGTGTGTGTGTGTGATGTGTCGTGTGTGTGGTGGGATGTGTGTGGTGTGTGTGTGTTGTGTTGTGTGTGTGTGTCTTACGATTTCGAATTCATCTTGTGACAGGTGATGGACATCAAGCAGATGAAGCGGAGAGGCTTCGCTAGCCCGCCCTTATCTAACCGCCAAAAACGTTCGGATTGCCGCAGCCGCAGGCTGCAGGGGCTTCTCGGGGATCGCCGGCTAATTTAACAGCCGTAGTATTTACGCTTTTTGAACAGTATTTGGAACTGTTGAGTTCGCCATTTGCTTTTTCCTGCTCTTTTACTTTCAGTTCTTTGTCTCTCTTTTTTCTCTCTCTTTCTCTCTCAGGTTTCTCTCTCTCTTTCCTCTCGTCTGGCCTCTCCCTCTCCCTCCCCCTCTCTCTCTCTCCTTCCGTCTCTCTCATCTATGTTATACTATATATAATACTTATGTATATGTGTGTACGTATATTTATATATGATATATATATATATATTATATATATATACTATTTTATATATATATATATATTATATACTTATATATTATATATATAGTATATATATATATATATATATAATATATTATGTGTGTTATATTATATATATATAATATATTATATAATATATATTGTGTGTGTGTGGTGTGTTGTGTTTGTGTGTTTTTTTTGTGTGTGTGTGCTGTGTGTGTGTGTATGTATAAAGTCTGTGCGATGATTATGTGTGTGTGTGTGTGTGGTGCGTGTGTGTATTGCTTGTGTGCTATATATATATATATATATTATTTATTATATTATAATATATATATTATGTGTGTGTGTTGTGTGTGTGTGTGTGTGTGTGTGTGTGGGTGTGTGTGTTTGTGTGTGTCGTGT
>NC_051397.1:251898-269398 GCF_015228065.2 Penaeus monodon
AGCAATAATAATAATAACTTCTGAGAACTCAGATCACTAGTTGTGATTTATAAAAGTAGAGGATATAATATTTGTCTGACTTACTGACCTTACCAGTAGCGGCGATGTGCTTTATCTTCTATTTTATCTCAGTATTTACTCTAGGCCTTGGTTCTAGTCTGTGCCCTCTTTCTGTCCTTGGCCCTGTATCTCTCTCTTTGTCTCCTCCTGTCCTAAAGTTTGGTTTGTTCCCTTAGGTTTCAAAAATATTATTCATACTGCAGTGTACCCTGAGGTGGAGTACCTGCTTACTTCCCCTGCTGGGGTACAGTTCATATCATAAATAAAGTGAAATTTTTAAAAAAGAAAACACTGGATTCGTGTTCTCGACAAAGAGAATGTTGTTTAATGTGTTCTGAAAAAGAACATGTTTATTAATACCAGATTAAGATAATTTTAGATCTACTTCATATATACAGGTATTATGGGTTGTAAATTAAAATATAAATAAGTGCTTTAACAATTTTATAAGGTCGTAGGTGAGGTCCTACAGGGTAACTTCCCCTAGTGTACTATTGTACTAGTGTACTAGTATGTGGCAAAATTCTCCCCCTTTCCTCTTGTTTGCACAGCTGACAGTGCCGGCGAAGGAAAACTGGGTATAAATAGGAGGAACTTGGTCCAACTTTGCCTTCACAGACCATAGATCTCAGGAGCACCGTGACAGCTGCTTCTCTACTCAAGACGCCGCCCAGACCGGAGAGACCTTCACAGCTGACGTGCATGGGTGTCGCCCAACATTTCAAAGAAAGAAACAGATTTTTTTTAGTTCATATTTGTTGATTCTCCTGATTATCAAGTGTGAGTATAGTTTTCAAGTTATTTGTTTTTGGTGGACATGAATACGCGTGAATGTAAGAACTATTTTTTTTTTCTTCAGAAGCAGTAATTAGTGAAATTAATTATTGATTATGTTCGTTTTTTCCTTATTGTAGAATCAGTTTGAGTTTCGTTTGTGAACTTGTAAACTCCAAAGGAGTGGGGATTCTTTCAAGATGATTAAATTGAATATCGAATGTTAGTGACCTTGGGAGGGGAGGGTCGTTAATAATGCAATCATTCAAGAATTATTCCCCATAACAATAATGATGATAATGATTATGATGATGATGATGATAGTAACAATAATAGTAATAACAACAACAATAACAATAGTAATAACAACAACAATAACAATAGTAATAATAATGTAATAACAATTATTATTATTATTATAATAGCACTTATGATAATGGTAATAACAACTGTGATAATAATAATAATAATTGCAGGAGGGTCTCATGAAGACACTTGCTGAATCACACCTGGTTTTCTGATAAGCAAGGAGCAACGAGGGAATGCGCGGAGCCAGGACAGGAGTGAATAGAGCCCTGTTGCAGGCCCAGCAAACCCAGTTACAGGTCTTTCAGGAGGAAATGCTGCACCTACTTGCCAGCAGTCAATGAGCCGTACCATCAGAACAGGCCGAGGTGAGTGCCCTCTCGACTTAATTCTCAGCAGGCGGCGTGTCACTGAGTCTCACTACTCAGCCCATCACCACCGTAGGAGGCACCGTCAAGGCTGCACCTTTGGTCAGATATATGCAGTAGGATAGCCTTCGTACTAGTGCCGAATTCTCTTTATAAGCACCCTCGACCAGCGGCACCTTACCAGACAGATCGACAAAAACCGATAGCCGTCGCCACCCATCTTGCCCCTGGAGAACGCGACGAGATCCCGACGTTCCACAGGGAGACACTTGCAACCGAGAGATTGAAGCCTGGATCTCAAGTATAGAGCCGCTGACAGGGCTGGCTACAGACGACGCCTTCATACATATGGCCCGAGGAAGGGCGTGTGGGTATTCCCAGTTGGCGCTCCTCAGCTTGTTGTTTGAAGGACTGGCTGCATGGCTCGAATTCAAGGCCAAGTTGCGGGTCAAGTTCCGGGGGGTTAGCACACCTAGCCACTCTGTTGATATGCCGTCCCAGATCAGAATGATGCCGGGTCAGTCCGCTGAACTTTTTTTCAGACGAGTGGAAATGGCGGTTACGCAAGCGGCCCGGGACATTGGAGACGTCGAGGAACTCTTAAAAAGGACCTTTGTTGCTGGCTTACCGGCTGGCTTCATCCAGAAATGCCCAATTTGTCCCGCTGGTCTCTGAGTGACCGAAAGAAGACAGTCTTAGGAGTCAAAGCCCTCTCTGAAAGGGAGTTTAGACCTAATTACTGTGAATGTGCATCGCAATAACTTCGATCATTCGCTTCTATTCCGCAATTTCCCTGATGCTTATCATGCCTCCCCAGCCATCGGGCAGACATTGTAGCTGTATTTCATTTGCGACAGGAATGACTGCTTAATTAGTTTGAAATACGTCAAGAACCATCAAAAGAAAACATACCCAGAAATCGGTGTTAGGCGTCTTTTCCAATTTTTAATAATGATAAAAAATGACAATAATAATAATAATGATAGTAATAATGATGATACAATAGCAATTAAATGCTGTTAATGTGGCCGCCGAAGAACGCCTATGATTTGTCAATGGGTGTGGAATGACTGATACCAGTGCGTAGCACTCACTTTAGGTTTACTCAGTAGCAGTCATGCCTGTTAATTAATACACCGATTGTAAAATGTACACAATATACAAAGCCGCAACGTATATTAGAATTATATAGTAAAGAACCTTCTACAAATATTGGATACATACGCATTGCGGGAACAGTCAGAATATCACCTTAACGGTCTGATTCCGGAATGTTATGGGCGTCTTGACGGTACGGAGGTTCCCCTCGAACTGCCCTCGCACTTTAAACATACGGGGGCTACAATGTCAAGTAACATTCTACTTCATATATTATATATTAGTTAGGTCGCGATCTCATTATCTCCCACCATCGATCACATGAAGAGCCGCCATCCCTTCCTATGGCACGACCCCTCGCACAAACATTTTTTGAGAGGTCAGCTCCTATGGCGATACAGACCATGTGTTGACCCGGTGGTACTCGCTGAGGCCTTCTCGGCGGTTGTGACACAGAAGATGAATTTATACTCTACAGGCCTCTCCGATCGCAGTGTTACAGAATACGTGATATACAAAATATGTGATATGCCAGCGGCTACAGTTAAAAAGGATAGTACTATTATTAATGATAATAATAATAACAATAATACTAATAGTGATGGCAATACAATAATAATGATGGTTAAAATTTCAATACTGATAACAGTAATGAATAATAATAATGGTAATGATAACAGTGGCATTAATAATAAAAAAGATGATAAGGATTATAATAATGATAATAACAAAAATAACAATAATATTAACGAAACTTTTAACGATAATGAGAACATTGATGATAATGATAATGATGAGAAGAATAAGAAGAACAAGATCATTAGTAATAATAATATTATTATTATTATATCATTATATTATTATTATTATTATTATTATTATTATTATTATAATCATCATCATCATCATTATTATTGTTATCATTATCATTATTATTAATACTATTATTGTTATTATTTTATAATCTTTATCATTGTTATCACTGTTATTTTATTAATTATCATTATTATTTTCATTGCCATTATCATCATTCTGCATACGTTCTTATGACTGTAGACAGTAACGCGAATAATATTGATAATAAAAATTATAACATCTTTAATGATAATAATGATTGTTGTAAGTAAAATAATAAGGATACAAATACAGCACAAATGGAAATAATGTAACAATAATAATGATAATAACAGCAAAAATAATGCCAATAATAATGAAAAACAAATGATGATTATGTAAGGTGGCCTCCTACGGCCTGCCATCTCTTCCTCATCTCACCGTCAGCCTCCCGGGCAGGGCTCCCCTCATGGCATAGCCCGGGCGAGGTTTAGCTTCGCATATCGGACTTATCCTTATAGCTTGCAGCAGTCGTCCTTTCTACATGTCTCTATGTACATACGTTCGCTTATTTCTGTTTTACTGTTCCATTTTACGTTGGTTCCTATAAGTCGCTTCTGTTTGAGTTTGCCCTTTGACCCCGTCCTCTCGTCTGCGATTCATTTATACGCAGATTATTTCTCTTTTCTTCTGTGGGTTTCATGGTCACTTATATCATTTAAAATCATCTCCTATTTTTTATCTTGCTTTTTTGTCACTTTTTTCTGTCTAGGGAAGTTTATTCTCATTTTAAGAAATGTGTGTTTTAACTTCATATTTTATCCATTGTACTTCTTTCTGTGTACTCCACATTATACATGTATTTTGTAATGTTTTGTCTCGTTATGAAGGTCATTTTATATTTGATTTTACTCTTTTTCCTAATGTTTTTTGTACAAACTTTATGGTTTTACGAACGATGTTTGGCGTGGCCTATGACGTCACGAACTTTATAAGTATAAGCCGCGTTGAGCGGGAAATAGATTCATTCTCCTCGAAACAGCGGCGTTTTGCTCCCCTCCTGGGTGATTATCCTTTGCTGAGCGGAAGGTGGAAAACTCGGCCGGTCTGGGCATCACATCACACGGGAAAAATACGAGTTAAGTTCTGTTTTCCTGGCTGTTTCCGTTGTGCATAGGAGCTGGACAGTTTCATAGATTTCGCATGCCGTACTAAGCTTGTGCATACAGTAATAGAGTGAATATAGTTTTTTCAATGTTTTATTCGATTTAAATTTAGTTAACATTGTTCTCGTGCTATAATGCCGAGGTCTATATGCAGGCAGTCATTTGGTTTTAAATTCACGCTACCACTTCCTAGGAATCTTTGACAGTGAACCCCTTTGAAATTAATATTGGCTACGGAGCCACAATACCCCACCACAATTATAACAATGATAATGATAGTATGCGTGATGGTAATACTCATAATCATAGTAGTAGTTACAATACTAATAATATCAATAATAATAATAATATTGTTAATAAGGATGTAATAATAATAATAATAATAATAATAATAAAATAATAATAATAATAATAATAATAATAAAAGTAGTAGTAGTAATAATAATAATCATAATCATAATCAATCACGATCAATCAAAATCATAATCAATCATGATCAATCAAAATCGTAATCATAATAATTTTTAAAATATAGAAATTATTATTATTATCATTATTATTACTATTATTAATTATAATAATGAAATACTCATAATGATGATAATACCAGAAATTATAATAATAATATTGATAATAATGATCATAATAATAATAATTCTTATTACTATTATTATTATTATTATTATTATAACAATAACAATACTACTACTACTACTACTACTACTACTACTGCTACTACTACTACTATTACTACTACTACTATAATAATAATAATAATAATAATAATAATAATAATAATAATAATAATAATAATAGCAACAATAATCATAATTGTGAGAATGATCATAATATTAATGATAATAATAACAATATTGGTAATAATAAAAATAATGATATTATAATTGATGTTATCATTAGCGTAGTATTTATTATTGTCATTATTGTTATTATTTTCATTATCATTATTATCATCATCATTTTCATTATTACTGTTTTCATTGTCGTTGTTATTATTACCATTATCACAATGATATTATTAATGATAATAATGACATCAATAATATTAATAATATTAATAATCATAATTGGGGGACTTCTGCCGAGGGCAAGACTCACGGCAAACGCTTCGTGAGTCCACACATCACACTCGGCGAGGCCCACAGAACCTTTCCTCGACATGAACGCTCACTAACGCATCCCAGTAGAGCTGACTGCTGATTATGGTAAGGAACTCTTTGCAATTATAAGGAAGAGATGGGAATTTTTATTTTACTTAAGTTAAGTATAATAATATTGAGTAAATGATACAAATAATTAGCTATCTAGCTTTATCTGATGTTTTGGCTAAAGATGATAGATAACATTAGGTTTGCCTCATTTTGGACCCGGCCAGAGTTTTTTCAGTGCATCTCCCTTTTAAATAGTGCAGTGAAACCAAAGGTAAAATAATAATAGGAAAAGAAAACAATTTTTTTTATATTTAATATTTGCAGTGAATAAAGGTGAAGTAGAGATTAGCTCGGAAGTTACCAAGTAGGATTTTCATGAAGATGGAGTGGGGCTACCTGTGGGAAGATACCTTGCCTGAAACAGCGGTAGGAACCCTGGCGTCGCTGCTCACGTGGTGTCTCAACGAAACATTGAGTCCTTTACAATAGCGCAGCCTGTCAGTTATTCATTTTTGTTTTTAAACATAATGGTAGCAGGTGCCGGCAGAAAGGTATAGCTTCAGTGAGGTTTAGATGCAAGTGTCTTCGTGAGACATGCGACAGTAATACCAATAATAATTGTCGACCAGCAAAGATGCAATTTGACCTTATATTTTCTTCATTTCCTTTTTCTGGTGACTTGCTATAAGTAAAAAATATAGATTTTCGGCTTTTTCATTATTATCCCACTACCATAATTTAATGTATAGAAAGAAATCAATGACAAGATGTTCATATAGTGTAATTAACGGATCTCATCCTGTGCGTAAAGTTGAACACCCGCTTTGAAATGGCGTCGTTAGAGGAATCGACACGTCATTCATGATGTCTAATTTTATTGGACAATGGCTTCTTTGAGTCCCTATTGGTCTCTCGGCTAGGAAAGCTAGAGTTTAAGAAGTCTGGCAAAGAATCTCATGTGCTATGACGGGCTCGTTGATCAGAGGGCAGATATCATCATTGGGCATGTTATGCACCGGAGCATTGCTGCCCTAGAAGCTGTATGCATAATGACATGTTCCTTCCAGGGACGTAATGGCCAGAAATCCCGAAAGAGTGTATTATTCAGTTTGATATTTCACCTTATGCTAAAAGCTGTTCTATCCGTTCTAGGGCTGAGAGCTAGAAGGGTGTATTTAAAAAGTACCAATTTTGAGATAGAAACCACCAGACTGAAAATTTCTATTTCTATCAATGTTTTAAAGCTAATGTCATCATTGCAATGGGGGCATGGCGAGCATTGCTACAGTATCCAACTTCACTGAAAATCATATATATCCCAACACGTGACTGACTGCCACAAATGGCTGTATATTGAATGCATAACAACCGAAAGCTTCAGGTTGGCAACTTTTACTATTCAATTGTTTCCTTAAAGTCAATATACCATTTCCTGAATGTAGTTACAGAAAGGAAAAAAAGTATTGCAAAATTATTGTCAAAGAATGTTTATTTTATTAATATTTTCAAAACCACTTTCAATTTAAACCATAAAAAGGTAGAAAAACTTCAGAAATCGAATTAGGAGGAATAGATTAAACACCATCAGCAGTAAATGTCTTAATTTACTTTCAATTAGATTTTTTATGTTTGTTTTGAAAACACTGCTGTAAAAAAACACGTTATGTAAAGTGAATATGTCTTTAAAAGGACTAAAATTAATGCAACATGGTTCGATTAATCACAAAAAAAACTCGTGAATTATTATTAGCGGGCTTTCACTGAAGGGAGCAAACTTTCAGAGGCGTTTTTCTGAGCATTGACTTTTATGACATTGGCCCTTCTTGTCCTCGGCCCTAGAACTGTCCATCTGTAACTAACTTGCCTTTTCTTCCTTTTGTGTTATATAAGGAAAGTTACCTCAAAGAAACTAGCAGTAGCATTTATCGCTTTATTAGAACTACAGTCAGATCCGAACACATAATGGAGAAACTTAAAAAATAAAATGTAGGACACAAAAGGAAAGAAAAGTTTGTCAGAAACACAAACTATGAATCATAAATACGAAAAAAGACGTGAGCTTTGTAGCAGCCTTTCGACGCTTGCCTCTAACACTAGCTCTCTCTCCTTCCCACCCTCCTTCCAGCCCCCTTCCCTCCCCTTTCCCTCCCTTTCCCTCCCGCCCTCTCCCCCTCCCCAGTTTTCATTCTCCCCGTCCCCCACTCCCACCCCAAGTACGCCCCCTACGCGTCGCAGGTGGCCGTGGCGGGGGCGTCAGGAGGAACGCAGCCGTTGTATGTGATGGACACCGTGGTGGCGTGGTCGGTGCTGGTCACGAGGACGTCGTGGGTGAGGACGGTGGTCGAGCGGATGGTGATGACCTGGTCCTGGAGCAGCCTAGCAGAGCGGAAGGAAGAGCTGGGGATGTCGCCAAGCGCCGGGCAGTCGCAGGAGGGCATCACAACCTCGGCGACCTCGTATGTGGAGCTTTCTGACCCGTCCTGCGCTGGGGAGAGCCGTCACGCTGGGGGGAGGGGGGTAAAGTGTATATCAGAAGGACGCTCTCTTCTCAGTGGCGATGTCAGAGGCTAATATTTCTGCTACTCTTTAGTAATATTGATACTGACAGTATTGATACAGATGATAATGATAATAACAATAATGACAACAGCAATAATAATAATGACAATGATAGCAATAATAATAATAATAATAATAATAATAATATTATTATTATTATTATTATATTATTATTATTATTATTATTATTATTATTATTATTATATTATTATTATTATCATTATCATTATCATTATCATTATCATTATCATTATTATTATTATTATTATTATTATTATTATTATTATTAACAGGCTTGATAATAAAAACAATTATAATATGATGATAATAATCCTAATTGTAATAATGGAAAGACCACTACCAACACCAGCAATAATTAAGACCAAAGCCAACGCCTCCAGCGCCCCCGGCACCGCTAGCACCGCGAGGAAGGGCGCCTCGCCGGCCGAAGCCTCACCTGCCCCTTAGTGGCGCCCGTGAGGCTTCCGGGTGGATCATGTGGCTCAGGTTTGGGACGTGGGCGTCGCGGCAGGCCGACACGCCCGCGACGGAGGTGGTGCAGGTCGGGTACACCACCACCGTGTAGGTCGAGGTGGACACGGCCGTGTGTAGGATCTTCTCGATGGTGAGTTCCCGCGTCTGCTGAATCTGTTGGAGGCCTTCCAGCTCCGCTCGGAGGCCGGAAGCCAGCAGGGCAAGGGTGAGCAGGGCGGCGGAACGCGCGGTGGTCAGCATTTTGGCGGCTTTGTTGTCCAGATTTTCGTTCTCTGAAGCACAGGAAGAATAGCAATAACTATTATGAAAATTACGATGATCTTATCGCCATCAGTTGTATCATCATTATTTCTATTATCATTTCGCCATTGTTGTTGCTGACATCCACCTGTATTTTAATCTATATATATGCGAATATATCTACTTGTATGGGTGTATACGAATACCGCTTAAAATGGCTAATTTCCGTTCTCAGTTTAGAATTACATTTTTTAAGCATGCACTATTGTATTTTCTCGCAACAGTTTTTTTTTCTCTCTCTCTCTATTCATGTTTTTATTTATTTCCCTAGATGTTTTTTATTGCCACATTTTACTACATTTACTTTTTAGTTCTTTATTCCACTTAATTTTATTTCTAAAAGATATACCGCCGAATTACGTATAGACCAATCTGGTTAACGGGCGTGTAGCTCCAGCCAATCGGAGCCGTTCTAGGTCGTGCCCTTGTGATTTGGAAGGGCGCGGCAGTTCACGCTCACGGCTGGCTGGACATACGCTCCCGTTGACTCAGTTTCTTCAGACATCCTCAGTGGGTGCTGTCAAGGAAACCACTGTTAACCAAGCTCCCAAGTTCCTTCACTCACCACATGAAGATGTATTGGAAATCTTGGCTCTCTGGAAGTAACTAATGCTGAAGCTTTTGACTGACTGAAGAGCATGGGTTTATTGAAGACAGATTTGAAAGTTTTGATGCGTGCCTTGACTTTGGTTATGAGCCCAATGAGTTTTTTTGTATCTCCTGAGACACCTGCCATTGATTAACTTTGCCATATTTGTAGTGAACCCTAGCAGGGTGTCGCCAGTGCCACACCACCACCTAACACAGATGATTTTTTTTTTTTTTTTTTGGCCAGAGGAACAGCTAAGACTTAGTCATTAACATCCGATCAGAGGTCTCGACTAACAGGTGTCTTAAGGAGGTTTCCCAGACTATTCACTGGGGACTGGGGACAAACACTCGGTAGGAACTGTCCTTGGTATTGAACATATATATGCCAGTGGAGGCTACTGCTTCAGGAAATCCTCAAGCAGGAGTGTAAGACAATGATACAAGGTGTGATAGAGCCTTCTACAAGCCCATGGTTATCACCAGTCGTTCTTGTTAAAAAGAAAGATAGCTCGGTATGTTTTTGTGTGGATTATCGAGGCCTTAACAAGGTAACCACCCTCGACAGCTACCCACTTCCTAGGATAGATGAGCTCATGGACTCTCTGTATGGGAAGACGTGATTTACTGTTCTCGATAGCCGATAGCTGCATATTGGGCCATTTCTGTTCACCCTGAGGACCGCCCAAAGACGGCTTTTACAGATGGAAATCACCTGTATCAGTCCCGACGTCTTCCGTTCGGACTGTCAACAGCACAGACATTTCAGAGGATGTTGTCCTCTCATCTGTTCTTGGACGACACACTTTTGCCTACCTAGATGACGTTGTGGTTGCATCTACATCCTTTGATGCTCACCTTGAGAATGCAGGCATGAAACTTCACCTCCTTGAGTGCGAATTTGCTTGACAGGAAGTGAAACTACTCGGTTTTATTATTGGGAAAGATGGCGTCTGGCCAAACCCTGATAAGGTGCTAGCAACTGCAGCCATGAAGCGACCCAGATCAGCACGTGACATCCGCATATGGATTTTTTAGGCGGCACATTCCACACTTTGCCACTATTGCTAAACCGCTGACCCAACTCACAAGAAGAATGTAAGATTCAAATGGGGAGATGCAGCTCAACAGTCCTTTGACACACTGAAGAAGGCCTTGGCTACACCTTGGCACCTGTCCTGTGCCTTCCAGATTTTGACCGAACATTCGAGGTCCACACTGATGCTAGTGGTCAGGCTCTTGGTGCTGTCCTTCTCCAGAGGGACGAGGATGGGTCACCACATGCTGTTGCATATTGGTCAAGGATACTAAAGGATGCAGAATCTCGTTATCCCATCACTAATTTGGAGGCCCTTGCATTTGTAGGGGCCATTAGAATCTTTGATCCTTACATAAATGGTAGATGCTTCACTTTCTGGACAGACCATAGTCCACTAACATACGTCTTTTCAAGAAAGACCAAGAGTACGAGGCTAAGTAGATTTGCACACTAGTTATCTGACTATGAATTTACACTATATTATAAGCAAGGGGCAAGTAATTAGGTCCCTGCCCTTCTGTCCAGACCCCTAGGAGAGCCTACCCAATTTCCTGATTATGCTTGTCCTGTAGAAAACTCTGATACTGAGCTTGAGCCCAATTCTGATGCCCCACTACTGGAAATACCCCCATCAGTGCAGGATCAGCAGGTGCAAGAACAGCAACCATGTCAGATGCCCAACCTTACATCCTTAGCCTCTCAGCAGATGAGAGAAGAACAGCTACAGGATCCTGTCTATGTGGATCTGATAGCCTGGCTCAAGAGACAGTCATTGCCTAATATTCGTCCACCCGCAGCTATAAGCAGCTTTGAAACACACAATGGAGTATTATACCATCTTCGTATTTTTCCAGATCGTGTTGTTAAACAGATTCATGTGCCACAACATTTATGTAACCAGGCATTACACATGGGACACCAACTTCCAATGGCAGCCCATCCAGTAGCTTTGCGCACTTATCAGAATCTACGTAATAACTGGTTCTTCCCAAACATGCTTCACTTGGCACGAACATATGCTGCAGGATGTGAAACATGTCAGCGTCGCAAGCTCCAGTAGTTAGAGTACCTATGCAAGGACATCCACCACCTCAAGCTCCCTGGGAAATGGTCTCCGCAGATTTAATGGACCTTCGCAGTTCTGCACAAGGATTTCGATACGTCTTGTCCATTATTGACCATTATACATGCTATCTCCAGTTGGTCCCTCTCAGGGATAAGTCTATGACCAGAGTTTTGAAAGCTTTTGTTGATCACTTCATTACCTCGTTTGGCCCTCTAGCCCAACTCCACTGGCTTGGAGTTTTCTTCTGATGAGTAGCATTCACTCTCAAAGGAGTTAGAGGTGAAACATTCCTTTTCTGTTGCATACCAACTACAATCGAATGGTGTAATTGAAACAGGGTAGTGAAAGACACTCTTGCCCTGGTACAACGGTCGCCTTCACAGTGGCCTACCCACCTGCCAGCAGTACACTTTGCCTTCAACTCAGCCATCTATCGGTCTACCAGGGATCAACCTTTGTACCTACTGACCGGGAGAATGGCACTTTTCCGTCGTGGTCTGACAAATCTGCAGACTGGACTGCTGATGAGGGGTTGATGAAGGGTCTTGCTGAGGCTCGCCGTATAGCAATAAAGGCGACCCTAGAATCTCGCGAAGCCAATAAGACGTATTATGGTAGAAAGACGAAACCTCTACACTTGAGTGAAGGATCTTTAGTTTTACGCACGGTAGAAGGTAGCACAAGAGCCCTAGATAGCCGGTGGAAGGGGCCATTTGCCGGGTTCTAAAGAAGGTTGGTCGTGTTGTCTATGACATGTTGGAGCTGAAGCAACCTCATCGTACTATGCGGGTCCATGCAAATCAGCACAGGCCATTTGTTCCTCCGTCAGAGATAGACTTTATAGAGAGGTGTGACCAGTTATCGTTTCCACCTATGAATTTCCACCTATGAATCCAGTGAAACACTTACAGACCGTGAGGATGGGGATGAATTTCCTGGCACCTACTCAGAACGTGGTATTGATAGCCAGCTGTGTGGAAGGTGTGAGTGCATGAGTAATTGTTTATGAATGTTTAAGTTCACGGTCGTGGAGGTGAGTGAACTCAGAAATTCTTAGATTGCTTTTATATTTTATATTCTATTATGTGAGCATTTTATCTCTCGTTGTTGTTTTTTTTCTTTCTTTGTTTCTTTTTTTTATGTGTCGTATCTCGTTCTCTTTGTTTTAACCACTTAACTCGTTTTAACCTTGTTCATTCGATTTATCCTTTTAACTTCAACCTGTAAATCACTCAGTTTGCACAAGTTGAAGTTTCGGCGGTTCTTTCATGCTTGCTTCACCCAGCTCAAAATATGTGAATGTATATTTATCTGTTGATTTCTCTCACAGAACTATGTAATGGCACAGTATACTCAAACCTGATTGACTATCCGTCCTCCCATGCCCTTCGGGCGGTATGTGCTGTGTCGCTCCGCCCAACTTCGCGACTCCCGCCCTGGGAGGAATACTGTAGAGTACCCTGAGGTCCACCTGACTTTTAATCTATTTATATACGAATATATCTACTAAAATGGCTAATTTCCGTTCTCTGTTAAGAATTACATTACATTTTCTTTTTATTTTAAGCATACACTTTTTTATTTTCTCGTAAGTTTTTACTTTTTCTGTATTCATGTTTTTATCTATTTCCCTAGATGTTTTGTAAGGTGCTTTTTATTGCCACATTTTACTGCATTTACTTATTAGTTCTTTATTCCACTTAAGTGTATTTCTAAAAGATATACCGCCGAATTACGTATAGAGGTTAACGGGCGTGTAGCTCCAGCCAATCGGAGCCGTTCTAGGTCGGGTTCATGTGTATATACTTTATTTCATTGGAAATACAATTGGTTATTATCCCTATATTTTAAAGAGCTGACTGGCTGGACTGCTGCATAGGATTATCATACTTAATTACTGGTTAACAATTTATTAAATAATCCAAAGTTACAAATATATATAGGCCTACATTTCACTCGTGCCACAAGAAAATGCTCTTTTTCAGTTGGAGAAAATACTTAGCTTCTGATTATTTTCACGAAATCCGGGGGGGGGGGGGCGTGAGCGTGAACTGCCGGAAAATTTTCCGTGCATGTCAACCAAGCGTACAGTAAAATAAGTGTATGGAGTGGTTACCTTGACGAAACCTAAGACCTTTTTCATCTATGGCAAAACGTGTACAAATCGAAAATAAGGGAGATATAGGACAGACAAGAGTGAAGACAGCCCCTTCGTCCCTTCCATGTTTACTTCGCGAGAATCAAAACAAATGTGACGCGGAACTCATCACCAAGTGGTCCTAGTATTGCTACGCGCTTCTGAGAACGAATATTTTGTCATTATCAGCGTCCGTTTTCTCGAATTCATGTATGTAATGCGTTCTTTTCCTTTTATTGTTCCTCATTTACGTGTTTTGGTAAGTGTTTATGCTATTCTGTACAAAAACCTTGTGCGCTGCGCCTTTTGCCACCGGGAGATTTGACAGCCAGCAGCGCCAATACGTCGAGGAACGCCGGTGAGCAATGTTTTATTTCGAGTGCTGCGTCGATTCCGGGTCATTTTTAAAGCCCTTTTGTGGATATACTGGACAAATAGACATTCGTTTCTATCACAGCCTGATATTTGAACCCATCCAGTGCCGCAAATGCTGAAAAAAGTGATTAGAAACAAAGCAATTGTGACCATAGACGGAGGCGAAGAAACGTTCGGTGTTTCGCGTTATAAAGGTATGTGGTTTTACCCTGGAGGTCCAGGGGGCGTAGCCCCCTGGCTAGGCGCATATATTACCCCTGGGGGTCCAGGGGGCATAGCCCCCAGGCTCGGCGTATATAATACTACATCGGGTCCAGGGGGCAGAGCCCCCTGGCTAGGGAATATATAGATCGTAGTGTATAAATCCCACAGGATTAAGGTTAGGTTGGTTTATTGGTTAGAAAGCATTGTACGATTACCACAGGGGATCTGGATTATGTGAAATCCCGTAGATTTTTGCCGAACGGTGGGTTTGTTTCCCGTAGAGTTTGATACATTTGATGCATGGTTATAACATATACTGGTATTACATTTCAATTTTAGGCTATAACATTATTATGATAAGTACTATATCAATTACAGAAAGGAACAATTACAGTCGTTTATCTACTCATCTGCCACGCCGGCGTACAGCTTGGGCGTGGAAAGGCATTGCTACATTTGATTTGCAGTCATGTGATGCTACATTCCAAATTTAGGATATAATATAAGTATATCTTCTAAGACATCAGAGGATATGAAACAGTTACATAGTTCTCCATACCTCAAGCTAGGTGGCCTGAAAGGCTGTAACACATGGCACTCTGAGATATAATGTACAAGCGTTCGCTTATATTCTTCATTACACAGTTTACACTTAGTTTCTTCGACATTACAAACTGTAATGAGCTGCCAATACAATCTGTATCCAAGCCTGATTCTTGCGGTCACAATATCACACTGTCTTGTTCTTGTTTTATATAAACCATAGGTGAATGAATCTTGCCTAAACCGGTCATAATGCTTTATGCTACAGCTTTCAGGGCGTTGAGAATTAATTAACTCAGTCAAGTCCTCTTTAAAGGAAGCTTTAATATTGTATAAAATCCTGGAAATAGGTACCCCAAGATCTATATCCACACTTTGCTTGTCACATGCTGACTTTGCCAGGCGATCAGCATGATCATGCCTGGGGATTCCAACATGCGATGGAATCCACACAAAACGTATATCATGGCCTCGTTCTTTTGCACGATACACGTTTATCCTGATGTCATTTGCGATATTAACTGTACCTTTGTCTAGAGTGTTCAGAGCCTGGAGAGCACTCTGTGAATCACAGAATATTACCCCCGAGCCTTGATTCAATAGAAATTCGGTGGCCATGAGTATTCCTGCCAACTCAGTTTGCGTAGTGCTAGCCCAGTCATGAACCCTCCTACAATCCTGGTGCTTCAAGATATTGTTTTTATATACAACAAAAGCACATCCTGCTCTACTCCCAGACTGCAAGGACCCGTCAGTGTAGCATTCATATGCATTGGATAGAGTTTCAAGATGCTCATTTATAATTGCAAGTGCATACTGCTTAAGTATAGCAGGGGGGACACTGTCTTTTTTGGGGGGGCAGTCGTATAATATATACTTAGGTCCGACATTTTCCACGGGGGTATAGAACGTCCATGTAGGGTCTTAGTTATGGGTATGTTCAGCTGAGCTAATTGTTTACATGTTACTTGTATCCATGGATTTGAGTAAGAATCGGTGTTGTCATGCAAAGGTAGCTCCTCTGTTCTGTGTTTTAGTTGTCTTTGGAACTCTGTACAATGGAGGGGTTCTCTAATTGATTTGACGCCAAATGTGGTATTTATATATAATATTCTTTCGTAAACAGAGGGTAAGTTTAGTTCGGTTCTCATATTCACAATTCTTGTTGTTCTAGGGGCACCAAGAATGATCCTCATGGCTTCATTTTGTATATGTTCTAAACTAGTCAACTCTGATTCCTTGTACAACACTAGGTGCAATGCATGATAGTCTATGACTGACCGTATGTATGACAAGTAAAAAAGTCTTGCAATATTGACATTGATACCATGGTCTTTGCCAACAATCGGTGCTTAGAGTTTGAAAGGTGGCGGCGACCTCCGTAGAGTTTCATTATCCGATTTTAAGCGTTTTTTGTGCTTGTTTTACACATTTCTGTTCTCTTTTCTCCTTATTTCAGCCTGTTTTACCTCACAATTTCCCTGATCTACTTCATACCCTCCCCTGCTATCGGGACTTATCAAATCACATCAAGATTGTCGGCTGGAGAATGCAACTGAAATGATCATCAGATTTGTTCTCATCTCACGAAAACAAATCTGATGATATAAATATTGTCAGGGAAGACCCGGTTGTCATTTTCGGAAAATTAACCAATGAACATATGAACCTGTATAATGAGTATGAGCAGATATATGAACACGCATATAATTGAATAATGGAAATTAAATTAAATTAATGAAAATGGTAAATGAATGGATGATCAAATGTCAGGACATTATCAATAAATATATTTGATGATGATCAAATACTGAGTTGAAAACTATTATATTAATAGCGCGTCGGGCAAACACGACCAGACGACGACGCTACAATTATATACAAATGTTTATCATCACCTTCGTAATTAATCAATCACTTGCAATGTCTAAATATCAAAGACCTGATCTTTTCGTGATGTAACAGATGCGATCGTCAAAGTAGTAATTAGGAAGCATTAATTGTCAAACTGATAGTGGTGTCTTTCTTTTACTTTTAACGTCCTCTGTTTTCTTTTTGAAAGAAGGCATTTGCTTGTAATTTGAAAAGTGGGATTTATTTATACAATTAGTGCTTGGCATGGAAAAAATGCACGAAAAGTAATGCGGGTACATACGAATAATCAGGAAACATGGAAGCTCCAAGTTCTTTCCCCAAGGCTTCCCAAACAAAAAATTAACCTGTAAGTCACGCGCTCTCATTCCGGCTCGCCGTGACGCCCGGACACACACGGGAGGCTGTCATGTACCGTACGGCCCTCCGGGAGTGGCGTCAGCGCGAGTTTTGTTGTGTCACTCAAGGTTCTATATAGATCTTGTTGTCACTTGCGCACTCTTCCCCTCTCCCCCCTTTCCCTCACCAGTAACCCTCGCTCTTTCCT
>NC_051397.1:274398-276898 GCF_015228065.2 Penaeus monodon
ATTATTATTATTATTATTATTATTATTATTATTATTATTATTATCATCATTATTATCATTATCATCATCATCATCATTATAATTATTATTATCGTTATTATTACTAATACTACTATTACTATTATTATTATTTACAATTATTATCATTAATAGTAGTAGTGGGAGTAGTAGTAGCAGTATTATCGTTATCATTGTTACGTTATTTTTATTATAATTATTGTAATTATTGTCACCACCAGTTCATCAAACTCCACGCGTAAATTGCTCTCCCATAACCTTATCCTCTCATACCGAAGTTGGACCCTCAAGCATCAAGCACACACATATTTCCTTCACTCGCTCCCTTCTTTCATTCCCTTCCTTCCTCCCTTCTTCCATTCCCATATTCCCTCCGTCCCCCCCCCCCCCCCTTCCGGCCACCAGTTCGGCCGCAAAACCGCGCGGATCGAGCCAGGCGGCGACGTAACCCGCCGGGAAGAAATCGGGGCGGCCACAGATTGGTGCTTTTTTGTTCTGCTTTCGCCTTACTTCCTTCCTCTCTTTTTTGTCTCTGGCATTTCTCTCGTCTCTTTCTCGCTTTCGCTCTCACTTTGCCATTGTTGTTATAGCTATTATAGTTATTATAACCGTTGCTATTATCATCACCATGACTTTTATAATCGTTATCAATATTACCATCATTACTAATGTTATCGTGATCATTATTAATATCAATATTGATTGCTGGCACTGTAAATTTCATTATTATAGTTTTTATTATTTCCTAAATTACTTTCAATTGTTTTATCATCATTATAGCCAAACATACTGTCCGTCTCGTTTTCATTATTCTAATAAAAATTACAGACACAGCAAATATCATATTTGTTTCTATTTCACATAATCTGCTTTTGTTACCGTTGTCCTTTTTACTTTGAGCATCGCGATAATTGACTCTGATGTGCATTCAATGGAATGAGCAAACCGCATTTCGGAAATTACACAAATTGTCAGTAAAAGATTATGGCTATATCTCTTTTTTACTGATGCAGCTATTTTTGTTATGAATGCTTATCAGGGTTATTGCTATCGCCATTCCTGTTACCGTCATCATTCTTATCCCTGTTTTAACGATATCATCGCTATGATATATCTTAATGTTACACCCTCTCCAACGCTGTTACTACCTTTATTTTGATATTGGCCATTTTTTTTATGAAAAGTAAGTATTCATTTTGACAAATAAGATTATATTACCAACAACATCGTCACGACTCACACACTTTCATTTTTCTTATCAATAATTGATTTCCCTTTAGTTTTAGAATAGTATTTCTTACTTGTTTTCGTAAATGTTTCTTTCAGCAATAAATGTCACATCATTATCAAAGTGGCAACAGAAATTATCAATTGTTTTTATAAACTAAAAGAAGTATATTATCATAACTGTTACAGACATAAAATCATCATAATCTTTGTTTTGTCTTATAATCAATCTATAAAGAATGCAATGCCCTTTATTGTTATATGTAGGTCTTTGAAATGTGTACTTTTAACCGAAGAGACGATGGCACCGCCTTACCGTGTTCGAATGCGCGAGTCACTGCTTCGCCGACGCGTAGGAAATGGCAAGGTCCTGCGGCCGGACACACATTTATAGCCTAACTCCTATCTGCCACCTGGCCCTCCTCCTGCTCCTCTACCTCCACCCCCTCCTACGTCTTTGCCACTTTCTTCCTCCACCTCTCTCCCTCCTCCCACTCATCTGCCACCTTCCTCCTCATTCTACTCTTCCTCTGCCACCTCCTTCTCCTTCTCCCTCTTCCCCCAGTCCATCCTTCTCCCTTCACCCTCCTCCTCATCTAATCCCATCTCTTCCCCTTCATCATATTCTTCTTGTTCCTATTATTTTTCTTGTTATTATTATTATTTATTATTATTATTATTATTATTATTGTTATTATTATTATTATTATTGTTGTTGTTGTTGTTCTTGTTATTCTTATTCTTGTTCTTCTTTTTCTTGTTCTTCTTCTTTTTCTTCTTCTTTTCTTCTTCTACTTCTTCTTTTGCCTCCTTCTCTCCCCTCCACTCCTAAACCCTCCTACTCTTTTATTATTGCCCTTCATCTTCTCCCACATCCTGTTCATCCTTATCTGCACCCTCCGCTTCCTTCTCTTCCTTTTTTTCTTCCTTCAGTCTCTCGCTCCACCCCTCCCCCCCCTTGGCTTTCCCAGTCCTCTTTCCCAGGAACCCTAGAGGTTCAGGCGCCGAAGATTGTGAAATACAGACGAGCATTTGTCTGTTTGTCGCTGGTGGTGTACTCTTGTATTGCCATTTATATCATTCCATTTCTTGCTATCTCTTATGGTTATTTTGATCAGTAATTGGTGTCTCTTTATTGTCATTTTGACTGTCTTTACAACTCTTATGTTGTTATCACTATCATGTTAAAGATATATCTACATTACTAATATTATAATGATCATTATCATCGTTGGTACTGTCGTCACTATTATTA
>NC_051397.1:281898-289895 GCF_015228065.2 Penaeus monodon
TTTGCTAACATAACAATGAAACATGAAAAGAAAGAAAATAAAAATAAATAATCAAGACAAATAAGAAGGTAAAAGTAATATTATACATGACGTCTGCACAACTACGGTACATGCAAATTGTTGGTCTTAAGCGGCTTATCGGGCCCTAAGGCTCTCCCTAAATCCTACGCGTGTCCTCACCCTGCTATCACCCTTGGAAGCCCCCACGCCCGAGGGAGCCATTACTCCGGCATTGCCCCCTCGAGTGGAGTGGAGGAGGAGGCGGAGGACGAGGAAGAGAAGGGGAGAGAGGAGCAGAGGCTGAATGTATAGAAGAAAAAAAAGATGGGGGGAAAAGGGGAAAAGGGGCAAAAAAGGCATAAAAAGTAAAACAAAATTTTTAAAAGTTTTGCCAGATATCAAAAATGAGGAGCACCGACGAAGAAAGGATAACAAAGAATTATTTCTCCTAAATACATCTCATATTTTCTCCCTCGTACACGTCCGCCGAAATTGTTTGAGAAATCTCAAGTCCTTTCGAGATTTAGCATAAGCCGTGAAATCAGTGACCGCACATTACAAAGAGCTAACATTAGGCGGGAAAACCAAAGCATTTGTCTTAAGTTCTGGCCTGTTTGTGCGCTGCTCTTTCTTTTTCTAGTTTTTGCACAGCAAGAGAACGGAGAGGCGGGCAGGGAGAGAAGTGAATAGGGGAAACAGAAAGGGAGAGAGAGGGGAAGAAGGGAGAAATAGAGGGTTGGAGAGAGGGATGAAGAAATCAAACGTAACGAGAGAAAGAGAAAAGAAAGAGCACTAGACAGAGAAAGACGAGCAACTGTGAGAAAAAGTGAGTGAGCGAGCGACAGTGAGAGCGTGGCCGAGCGGGAAAGAGAGAGGAGGAGGGAATTAAAGAGAGGAGAGCAGAGCGGGACAGAGGAGGGAGATGGAATCACACCAAAGATAAGGAGAGAAATGAGGGAAAATATAGAGAGCTAAACCGAGTTTCGTTCGCGTTCTTGTTCATCGGTATATTTGAATCTTCGTTAACGAGGGTGCCGGGCCCTATCAGTCTGTTTGTATTTTTCTTCGGGGAGATATTGCGAGGGGAGTATATGTCAAATTTGTGCACGTGTGTGCGTATATTTTTTAAATTTAAAGTGTATACTAAAAGGCATTATATATTTATAGATACCTGTTGATGCGTGGGTGCGAAACGGGGTTTTCGTTGTTTTCTTTTCGTTCGCGGGGTGGGGTGTGTGGTGTTTGTGTGTGTGTGTGTGGGTGTGTTGTGTGTGTGTGTGTGTTTTATGTGTGTGTGTGTGTGGTGTCTGTGTGTGTGTTTTGTATGTGAATGGTGTGTGTGTTTTGGTGTGTGGCGCGCGCCCCTGCGGGGGTGTTTGCGTGGGGGGGGGGGGGGGGGGGGTCGCCCCCCCCCCCCCCCCCCCCCCGGGGCGCCGTCTTTTCCTCGCTGTCCCTGACACAAGGTCGTTTCCCCACCGAAACACCGCCCCCCTTTGCCCCCCACCCCCTCCACCCCCCAGTCCTTCAGATGTGTTTTTTCCCCCCTTTTCCCCCCCTTTTCCCCCCCTTTTTTCCTTTTCCCAACATTTTCCCCTTCCCCTTTTTCCCTTTTTTTTTTACATGCTTTTTCCCACCACGGAAAATTTCTTTTTTTCTCCCCGTCTCCCCTTTCCCCTCTCCTTCCCCTACCCTTTTTCCCCCTCCCCCGCCTCCTCCTTCCTTTTCCCGCCCCCCCCCCCCTCGCCTTTTCCCCCCTTTTCTTCCCCCCTTCCCCCCCCCCCCCCCCCCCCCCCCCCCCCCCCCCTCCCTCTCCCCCCCCCCCCCCCCCCCTCCCCCTTCCCCTTTCCCCCCCCCCCCCTCCCCCCCTCCCCCCCCGCTCCCCCCCCCCCCCCTTTTCCCATTCCCCCCCTCCTCCCTTTTCCCTCCCTCCCCCATTCCCTCCCCCCCCCTTTTTCTACCCTTTCCTCCCCCTTTTCCACTTCCCCCCTCCCGCCCCTTTCCCCCCCTTCCCCCCCCCCTTTTCCCTCCCCCTTTCCTCCCCTTTTTTCCTTTCCCTTTTCCCCCCTCTTCTTTCATTTTTTCCTCTTCCCTCCCCTTTTTCCCCTATTTTCCCTTTTCCCCTTTTCCCTTTTCCCCCCTTCCCTTTCCCCTCTTCCTCCCCCTTTTTTCCATTTTTCCCTTCCCCCCTCCCCTCCCCTTCCCCCCCCCCTCTTTCTTCTTCTTCCTCCCCCTCTTCCGCCCCTCTTCCCTCCCCTCCCTCCCTCTTCCTCTCCCTTTTCCTCCCCCCTTCCCCCCTTCCGCCCCTTTTCCTCACCCCGGGGCCTCCCCCTTTCCCCCCTTTTCCCCCTCCCCTTTCCTCTCCCTCTTTTCTAATTTTCCCCTCCCCCCTTTTCCCCTCCCTCCCCCCCCCCTTTTCCTCCCCCTTTTCCTTCCTCCCCTCCCCCCCCCCCTTTTCCCATTCTTCCCTTCCCCCCCCCCCACCCTCCCCTCCCTCTTCCCCCCTTTTCCCCCCTCCCCCTTCCCCTTTCCCCCCTTTCCCCTTTTTCCCCCACCCCCCCCCCCCCTCCCCCCTTTTTTCCCCCCCCCCCCCTTTTTCTAAACTTCCTCCCCCCTTTTCCCTCCCCCCCCTCCCCCCCCACTTCCCCCCCCCCCCCCCCTTTGGCCCCTTCCCCTTCTTCCACCCTCGCCCTCCCCCCCCCCACCCCCCCCCCCCCCCCCCCCCAAACCCTTTCCCCCCCCCCCCCCCACCCCCGGGGCCCCCCCCCCTCTCCCCCCTTCCCCCCCTCTTCTTCCATTCCCCCCTCTCCCTCTTTCCTCCCCATTCGCCTTTTCCTTTTTCCTCCCCTCCCTCCTTCCCATTTTTTCCCTTCCTTCCTTTTCCTCTCCTCCCCCCCTTTTCCCCCCCTCCCCTCCCCTCTTCCTTCCCTCTCTTCCATTTTTCCCTTTCCCCCCCCTTTCCCTCCTCCCTCTCCTCTCCCTCTCCTCCCCCTTTTCCCCTTCCTCTCCCTTTTTCCTTCCATCCCCTTCCTCTCCCCCCTTTTTCTCACTTCCCTTCCTCTCCCTTTCCTCCCCCCTCCCCCTTCCTTTTTCCCTCCATCTTCCTCCCCGTTTGGGCTCACTTCCCTTCCCCTCCCTCCCCTTTTTCCTCTTCCTCCCCCCTTTTCCCCCCCCTTTTCCCTCCCTCGCCCCTCCCCCCCTTTTCCTCTCCCCTTTCCTCTCCCCTTTCCCCCCCCTTTTCCCTTTTTCCTTTTCCCCTTTTTCTTTTCCCTCCCTTTCCCTCTCCCTCTCCCCCCCTCCCCCCTTTTCCTTTTCCTCCCCTCTTCCCCTCCCCCCCTTTCCCTTTTCCCCCCTCCCTCCCCCTTTTTTCCTCTCCCCCCTCCCCCCCCCCCCCCGCCCCCCTTCCCCCCCCCGGGGGGGCCTCTCCCTCTTCCCCTTTTTCCCCTTTCCCCCCCTTTTCCCCCCTCCCCCAGGGGGGGGGATAAAAAAAGAAAAAAAAAAAAAAAGAAAAAAAAAAAAAAAAAAAAAAAGGCAAAAGAAAAAAAAAAAAAAAAAAAAAAAAAGTTTTTTAAAAAAACCCTTTTTAAAAAAACCCGCGAAAAAAGAAATAGAAAAGGAAAAGAAAGAAAAAAGAGAAATTTAAAACCAGCAAAAAAAAGAAAAAAAATTTTAAAAAAAAAAAAAACCCACCAAAAAAGAAAAAAAAAAATAATATAGATGGAAAAAATACAAAATAAAAAAAAATAAAAATTTAGAAAAATAATAAGGAAGAATAATGATAATATAAAATAAAAAAAAATAAAAATTTTTATATAAATTAAAAAAAAAAAAAAAAAAAAGAAATAAAAACCGGAAATAAATAAAATATAAAAACCAAAATATAAAAAAAAAATTTTTTTTAAAAGTTTATTTTTAACCAAAAGAAGATAATAATAAACAATCAAATAAAAAAAAGGGGGCAAAAAAAATAAATTTTTAAAATATAAACCCATAGAAAATAGAAGAAAAGAAAAATTATATTTAAAATATATAATATTATTAATTACCTATTCTTTTCCCCTTTAATTTTTTTTTATATATATATTTTAATATACTAAAAAAGGAAAAAATATATATATAAATATTATATAATATAGATTAAAATATGATTTTAATTATATATAATAATATAAAAAATTATAATTAAGATAATATATGCATATAAAAAATTAAATTTTAATTAATAATAAAATTAATTAATAAATTATAAATCAATTTTATCATATAGATCTCAAACCAATAGATATATTTTAAATTAAAAAAAATATCTTATTCTATATTTAAAAAAAAAAAACACTAATGGGGAAAATAATAAATATTAGAATCATATAGACTAAGGAATTATATTATATATATTTTTCCCCTTTTGGGGTAGAAGATAGAAGAAGAAGAATTTTAAAAGATATAAATATGAAAATAATAATATAATTTTAATAAATCAAAATTTTATAAATTATCAGAAATTTTATAATAAAATATTATATAGAGGAAATTTTTTATTTTAATTATTAAAAATACAATCAAAGGGGGAAATAATTATAAATGTAATATATTTTATATAAAATTATAATATATAATATATATATCAAATAAAATTTATAGAGATATATATATATATATATATATAAATATAAATATTTTAAATATATTTATATAATATAATTATAAAAAATATTTTCTATATGTATTATATTTTATATTAAAAAAATATAAAAATTAAAATTAAATAGATAGAAAATTGTGTATTATTATATATATATATATAATATATATATAATATTATATAAAATTAATATAGATTTATATAATATATTTTAAAAATATAAAATAAAATATATCTATTAATTAGAAAATATAATAATTTATAAAATAAAAAAAAAAAATCAATAAAAAAATTAAAAAAATTTAAATTTTTAAAAAATTAAAATTATCAAACAAATTTTTAAAATAAAAATAAAATATATATAAATAAAATTTAAATTATATTATAGATAAAATATATATATAAAATTTTTTAAATAAATTTTATATATATATAATTCAAAATATTTTTATATGATATATAAGAATATATATAAGATATATAATAAAAATTAAATATAAATAAAAAATATATAAAAAGGGAAAAAAAAAAGGTATAAAAGGGAAAAAATAAAAAAATTATAATCTTTTTATCACATTATCTATAGCATTATATATATATTAATAAAATTTATATATATATTTTTTATACAAATAAAATCCTATTTTTAATATAATATATCTAATAGGGGAAAAAAGAAAAGGAAATATAATATATAAGAATAGTAAAATTTTATTAGGAATGGATAAATTTTTATCACTATTATTATTAGTTATTAAAATAATATATTATAAAAATTATATATATATATATATATGCTAAAATTAATATATATATTATTTTATATATATAATATATATATTATATAGTAATAATAGATAAATAATAAATTTATAATATATATTAATATATATATATATAATATATTATATATATTAAATAAAATTATATATATATGGAAAAAAAGGGAAAAAAAAAATAAAATTATAATAAAAATATTTTTATTTTTATATATATATATTTTTTATTTTTATTTTTATATATTTTATATATATAAATTTAAGATATCTATATATATTTTATATTAAATATTATTTTAAAATATATATAATAATAATATATATATAAAATATATAATGGGTTTAATAAATTTTAGAAAAATATAATATATAAAAATATAAGATATATATGGAAATAATAAATAAAATTTTATAAATATATTATATAATTATTTTAATATAAAAAATATATATATTTTATATTTTTCAAAAAAATATATTAAAAAAATTTTACAAAATATAAAAAGGGAAAAAAAATATATATATATTATATTATTATCAAAAAAAATTATTTTTAAAAAAATATATCTATTTATAGATATAATAATATAAAAATATATATATATATATTTTAAATATATATGTTATATATTTTGTAAATAAAATTAAATTAATTAATATAAATAATTTTATATAATATATATAAAAATAAAAATATAAAATTTTATATTTTAATATTTTATATTTTTATCTAACAAATATATATATATGTATGTTTTTAAAATTTTAAAAATATTTTGGGGTATATATAGGGTAGGATAGGGGGAGAAAATTTTTAGATAAAATAAAATATAAAATATTTTATTTATATATTATTTATATATATAGTTTTCTATAATATATTATAATTTTTTATTTTATATATATATTATATATATAAATATCTTATAATATATATAATATATTTATTTTTAAAATATAGCATTAATTAAAAAAAAAAAAAAAAAAAGAAAAAAAAAAAGGGGAAAAAGGCCGGGGACAAAAAGGGCCCAAAAAAGAGGAGGGAGAGGAAGAGGGAGGGAAAGGGGAAAAGGGGGAAAAGGGGGAGGGGGAAGAGGGAGAGGAAAAGGAAGGGGAGGGGGAAAGGGAGGGGAAAAGAGGAAGGGGGAGGGAAAGAGGGGAGGGGGGGAGAGGAAGAGGGGGGGAAGGGGGAAAAGGGGAGGGAAGAGGAAGAGGGAGGGGGGGGGAGGGAAAAAGGAAGAAAGAAGAAGGGGGAAAAGGGAGAGGGAGGGGAAAGGGGAAGGGGAGAGGAAAAAGAGGAAGAAAAAAAAGGAAAGAGGGCGAGGAAGAGGAAGAATGAAAAAGGGAAGAGGAAGAATGAAAGAAGAGGGAGGGGGAAGGGGAAAAAGGGAAGAGGAAGAATGAAAGAAGGGGAAAGGGGGAAAAGGGGGAGGGAAGAGGGTGAAAAGGGGAAAGGGAAGGAGGAGGGGGAGGGGAAAAAGGGAGAAGGAGAGGAAGAGGGAGGGGGGAGGGGAAAAAAAGGAAAGGGGAAAGGAAGAGGGAGGGAAAAAAGGGAGAGGGAGGGAAAGAATAAAAAGGAAGAGGGGGGGAAAAAAAGAGAGGGGGGGAAAGGGGGAGGGGAAAAAGGAAAAAAGGAGGGAGGGGGAAAGAGGGAAAAGGAAGGGGGGAGGGGAAGAGGGAGAGGAAAAAGGGGGGAAAGAGGAAGAATGAGAAGAAGAGGGAGAGGAAGAGGGAGAGGAAGGAAAGGGAGAGGAAGAGGAAGAATGAGAAGAAGAGGGAGGGGAAGAGGGAGAAGGAGAGGGAGAGGAAGAGGGAGAGGAAGAGGAAGAGGGAGAGGAAGAGGGAGAGGAAGAGGAAGAATGAGAGGAAGAGGGAGAGGAAGAGGAAAAGGAAGAGGAAGAATGAGAAGAAGAGGGAGAGAAGAGGGAGAGGAAGAGGAAGAAGAGAAGAAGAGGAGAGAGGAAGAGGAGAAGTAAGAGGGAGAGGAAGAGGGAGAGGAAGAGGGAGAGGGAGAGGAAGAGGGAGAGGAAGAATGAGAAGAAGAGGGAGAAGGAGAGGGAGAGGAAGAGGGAGAGGAAAGAGGAAAGGAGGAGGAGGCGGAGGAGGGAAGAGGATAGGCTGAAGGAGAGGGAAGGGGAGACGAGAGAGAAAAGAGTATCAGTGGTGAGGAAGAAGCATGTAAAAGAGGAAGAAGTGAAGGGAAGATGTTGGGAAAGGAAGAAGGGGAGAAGGGGTAAGTGGGAAGCACATCTGAAGGACTGGGGGGTGGAGGGGGTGGGGGGCAAGGGAGGCGGTGTGCGGTGGCGAACACGACCTTGTGTCAGGGACAGCGAGGCACGACGGCGCCGCAGACGACCCCCCCCCCCCCGCGCCACGCAAACACCGCGCAGCGCGCGCGCGCGCACACACACACACACACACACATTCACATACACACACACACACAGACACACACACACACACACACATATACACACACACACACACACACACACGCACACACACACACACACAAACACACACACACACACACGCGAACGAACGAACAAACGAACGAACGCACGTTCGCACCCACGCAT
>NC_051397.1:289995-296842 GCF_015228065.2 Penaeus monodon
TTAGGGAGAAGACAATGCAAACCGAGAGATTGAGCCTGGATCTAAGTATAGAGCCGGACAGGCTGGCTACAGACGACGCTTCATAATATGCCGAGGAAGGGCGTGTGGGTATTCCCAGTTGGCGCTCCTCAGCTTGTTGTTTGAAGGACTGGCTGCATGGCTCGAATTCAAGGCCAAGTTGCGGGTCAAGTTCCGGGGGGTTAGCACACCTAGCCACTCTGTTGATATGCCGTCCCAGATCAGAATGATGCCGGGTCAGTCCGCTGGACTTTTTTTCAGACGAGTGGAAATGGCGGTTACGCAAGCGGCCCGGGACATTGGAGACGTCGAGGAACTCTTAAAAAGGACCTTTGCTGCTGGCTTACCGGCTGGCTTCATCCAGAAATGCCCAATTTGTCCCGCTGGTCTCTGAGTGGCCGAAAGAAGACAGTCTTAGGAGTCAAAGCCCTCTCTGAAAGGGAGTTTAGACCTAATTACTGTGAATGTGCATCGCAATAACTTCGATCATTCGCTTCTATCCCGCAATTTCCCTGATGCTTATCATGCCTCCAGCCATCGGGCAGACATTGTAGCTGTATTTCATTTGCGACAGGAATGACTGCTTAATTAGTTTGAAATACGTCAAGAACCATCAAAAGAAAACATACCCAGAAATCGGTGTTCGGCGTCTTTTCCAATTTTTAATAATTATTAAAAATGACAATAATAATAATAATGATAGTAATAATGATGATACAATAGCAATTAAATGCTGTTAATGTGGCCGCCGAAGAACGCCTATGATTTGTCAATGGGTGTGGAATGACTGATACCAGTGCGTAGCACTCACTTTAGGTTTATTCAGTAGCAGTCATGCCTGTTAATTAATACACCGATTGTAAAATGTACACAATATACAAAGCCGCAACGTATATTAGAATTATATAGTAAAGAACCTTCTACAAATATTGGATACATACGCATTGCGGGAACAGTCAGAATATCACCTTAACGGTCTGATTCCGGAATGTTATGGGCGTCTTGACGATACGGAGGTTCCCCTCGAACTGCCCTCGCACTTTAAACATACAGGGGCTACAATGTCAAGTAAACATTCTACTTCATATATTATATAATTAGTTAGGTCGCAATCTCATTATCTCCCACCATAGATCACATGAAGAGCCGCCATCCCCTTCCTATGGCACGACCCCTCGCACAAACATTTTTTGAGAGGTCAGCTCCTATGGCAATACAGACCATGTGTTGACCCGGTGGTACTCGCTGAGGCCTTCTCGGCGGTTGTGACACAGAAGATGAATTTATACTAAACAGGCCTCTCCGATCGCAGTGTTACAGAATACGTGATATAGAAAATATGTGATATGCCAGCGGCTACAGTTAAAAAGGATAGTACTATTATTAATGATAATAATAATAAACAATAATACTAATAAGGGATGGCAATACAATAATAATGATGGTTTAAAATTTCAATACTGATAACAGTAATGAATAATAATAATGGTAATGATAACAGTGGCATTAATAATAAAAAAGATGATAAGGATTATAATGATAATAACAAAAATAACAATAATATTAACGAAACTTTTAACGATAATGAGAACATTGATGATAATGATAATAATGAGAAGAATAAGAAGAACAAGATCATTAGTAATAATAATATTGTTATATTATATCATTATATTATTATTTATTATTATTATTATTATTATTATAATCATCATCATCATCATTATTATTGTATCATTACATTATTATTAATACTATTATTTGTTATTATTTTATAATCTTTATCATTGTTATCACTGTTATTTTATTAATTATCATTATTATTTTCATTGCCATTATCATCATTTTGCATACGTTCTTATGACTGTAGACAGTAACGCGAATAATATTGACAATAAAAATTATAATATCTTTAATGATAATAATGATTAATGTAAGTAAAATAATAAGGATACAAATACAGCACAAATGGAAATAATGTAACAATAATAATGATAATAACAGCAAAAATAATGCCAATAATAATGAAAAACAAATGATGATTATGTAAGGTTGCCTCCTACGGCCTGCCATCTCTTCCTCATCTCACCGTCAGCCTCCCGGGCAGGGCTCCCCTCATGGCATAGCCCGGGCGAGGTTAAGCTTCGCATATCGGACTTATCCTTATAGCTTGCAGCAGTCGTCCTTTCTACATGTCTCTATGTACATATGTTCGCTTATTTCTGTTTTACTGTTCCATTTTACGTTGGTTCCTATAAGTCGCTTCTGTTTGAGTTTGCCCTTTGACCCCGTCCTCTCGTCTGCGATTCATTTATACGCAGATTATTTCTCTTTTCTTCTGTGGGTTTCATGGTCACTTATATAATTTAAAATCATCTCCTATTTTTTATCTTGCTTTTTTGTCACTTTTTTCTGTCTAGGGAAGTTTATTCTCATTTTAAGAAATGTGTGTTTTAACTTCATATTTTATCCATTGTACTTCTTTCTGTGTACTCCACATTATACATGTATTTTGTAATGTTTTGTCTCGTTATGAAGGTCATTTTATATTTGATTTTACTCTTTTTCCTAATGTTTTTTGTACAAACTTTATGTTTTACGAACGATGTTTGGCGTGGCCTATGACGTCACGAACTTTATAAGTATAAGCCGCGTTGAGCGGGAAATAGATTCATTCTCCTCGAAACAGCGGCGTTTTGCTCCCCTCCTGGGTGATTATCCTTTGCTGAGCGGAAGGTGGAAAACTCGGCCGGTCTGGGCATCACATCACACGGGAAAAATACGAGTTAAGTTCTGTTTTCCTGGCTGTTTCCGTTGTGCATAGGAGCTGGACATGATTCTTTGTTTTTAAAATAAATATAAGCCAGTTTCATAGATTTCGCATGCCGTAATAAGCTTGTGCATACAGTAATAGAGTGAATATAGTTTTTTCAATGTTTTATTCGATTTAAATTTAGTTAACATTGTTCTCGTGCTATAATGCCGAGGTCTATATGCAGGCAGTCATTTGGTTTTAAATTCACGCTACCACTTCCTAGGAATCTGACAGTGAACCCCTTTGAAATTAATATTGGCTACGGAGCCACAATACCCCACCACAATTATAACAATGATAATGATAGTATGCGTGATGGTAATACTCATAATCATAGTAGTAGTTACAATACTAATAATATCAATAATAATAATAATAATGTTAATAAGGATGGTAATAATAATAATAATAATAATAATAATAATAATAATAATAATAATAATTATAATAATAATGATAAAAGTAGTAGTAGTAATAATAATAATCATAATCATAATCAATCACGATCAATCAAAATCATAATCAATCATGATCAATCAAAATCGTAATCATAATAATTTTTAAAATATAGAAATTATTATTATTATTATTATTATTATTATTATTATTATTATTATTATTATTATAGTAATGATGATAATGATATAATAATGATAATGTAATTATTATCATTATTATTACTATTATTAATTATAATAATGAAATATAATGATGATAATACCAGAAATAATAATAATAATATTGATAATAATGATCATAATAATAATAATTCTTATTACTATTATTATTATTATTATTATTATAACAATAACAATACTACTACTACTACTACTACTACTACTGCTACTACTACTACTATTACTACTACTACTACTAATAATAATAATAATAATAATAATAATAATAATAATAATAATAATAATAATAATAATAGCAACAATAATCATAATTGTGAGAATGATCATAATATTAATGATAATAATAACAATATTGGTAATAATAAAAATAATGATATTATAATTGATGTTATCATTAGCGTAGTATTTATTATTGTCATTATTGTTATTATTTTCATTATCATTATTATCATCATCATTTTCATTATTACTGTTTTCATTGTCGTTGTTATTATTACCATTATCACAATGATATTATTAATGATAATAATGACATCAATAATATTAATAATATTAATAATCATAATTGGGGGACTTCTGCCGAGGGCAAGACTCACGGCAAACGCTTCGTGAGTCCCACATCACACTCGGCGAGGCCCACAGAACCTTTCCTCGACATGAACGCTCACATAACGCATCCAGTAGAGCTGACTGCTGATTATGGTAAGGAACTCTTTGCAATTATAAGGAAGAGATGGGAATTTTTATTTTACTTCTGTTAAGTATAATGATATTGAGTAAATGATACAAAGAATTAGCTATCTAGCTTTATCTGATGTATTGGCTAAAGATGATAGATAACATTAGGTTTGCCTCATTTTGGACCCGGCCAGAGTTTTTTTCAGTGCATCTCCCTTTTAAAATAGTGCAGTGAAACCAAAGGTAAAATAATAATAGGAAAAGAAAACAATTTTTTTATATTCAATATTTGCAGTGAAATAAGGTGAAGTAGAGATTAGCTCGGAAGTTACCAAGTAGGATTTTCATGAAGATGGAGTGGGGCTACCTGTGGGAAGATACCTTGCCTGAAAACAGCGGTAGGAACCCTGGCGTCGCTGCTCACGTGGTGTCTAACGAAACATTGAGTCCTTTACAATAGCGCAGCCTGTCAGTTATTCATTTTTGTTTTTAAACATAATGGTAGCAGGTGCCGGCAGAAAGGTATAGCTTCAGTGAGGTTTAGATGCAAGTGTCTTCGTGAGACATGCGACAGTAATACCAATAATAATTGTCGACCAGCAAAGATGCAATTTGACCTTATATTTTCTTCATTTCCTTTTTTCTGGTGACTTGCTATAAGTAAAAAATATAGATTTTCGGCTTTTTCATTATTATCCCACTACCATAATTTAATGTATAGAAAGAAATCAATGACAAGATGTTCATATAGTGTAATTAACGGATCTCATCCTGTGCGTAAAGTTGAACACCCGCTTTGAAATGGCGTCGTTAGAGGAATCGACACGTCATTCATGATGTCTAATTTTATTGGACAATGGCTTCTTTGAGTCCCTATTGGTCTCTCGGCTAGGAAAGCTAGAGTTTAAGAAGTCTGGCAAAGAATCTCATGTGCTATGACGGGCTCGTTGATCAGAGGGCAGATATCATCATTGGGCATGTTATGCACCGGAGCATTGCTGCCCTAGAAGCTGTATGCATAATGACATGTTCCTTCCAGGGACGTAATGGCCAGAAATCCCGAAAGAGTGTATTATTCAGTTTGATATTTCACCTTATGCTAAAAGCTGTTCTATCCGTTCTAGGGCTGAGAGCTAAAAGGGTGTATTTAAAAAGTACCAATTTTGAGATAGAAACCACCAGACTGGAAATTTCTATTTCTATCAATGTTTTAAAGCTAATGTCATCATTGCAATGGGGGCATGGCGAGCATTGCTACAGTATCCAACTTCACTGAAAATCATATATATCCCAACACGTGACTGACTGCCACAAATGGCTGTATATTGAATGCATAACAACCGAAAGCTTCAGGTTGGCAACTTTTACTATTCAATTGTTTCCTTAAAGTCAATATACCATTTCCTGAATGTAGTTACAGAAAGGAAAAAAAGTTATTGCAAAATTATTGTCAAAGAATGTTTATTTTATTAATATTTTCAAAACCACTTTCATTTTAAACCATAAAAAGGTAGAAAAACTTCAGAAATCGAATTAGGAGGAATAGACTAAACACCATCAGCAGTAAATGTCTTCATTTACTTTCAATCAGATTTTTTATGTTTGTTTTGAAAACACTGCTGTAAAAAAACACGTTATGTAAAGTGAATATGTCTTTAAAAGACTAAAATTAATGCAACATGGTTCGATTAATCACAAAAAAAACTCGTGAATTATTATTAGCGGGCTTTCACTGAAGGGAGCAAACTTTCAGAGGCGTTTTTCTGAGCATTGACTTTTATGACATTGGCCCTTCTTGTCCTCGGCCCTAGAACTGTCCATCTGTAACTAACTTGCCTTTTCTTCCTTTTGTGTTATATAAGGAAAGTTACCTCAAAGAAACTAGCAGTAGCATTTATCGCTTTATTAGAACTACAGTCAGATCCGAACACATAATGGAGAAACTTAAAAAATAAAATGTAGGACACAAAAGGAAAGAAAAGTTTGTCAGAAACACAAACTATGAATCATAAATACGAAAAAAGACGTGAGCTTTGTAGCAGCCTTTCGACGCTTGTCTCTAACACCAGCGCTCTCTCCCTCCCACCCTCCTTCCAGCCCCCTTCCCTCCCCTTTCCCTCCCCTTTCCCTCCCGCCCTCTCCCCCTCCCCAGTTTTCATTCTCCCCGTCCCCCACTCCCACCCCGAGTACGCCCCCTACGCGTCGCATGTGGCCGTGGCGGGGGCGTCAGGAGGAACGCAGCCGTTGTATGTGATGGACACCGTGGTGGCGTGGTCGGTGCTGGTCACGAGGACGTCGTGGGTGAGGACGGTGGTCGAGCGGATGGTGATGACCTGGTCCTGGAGCAGCATAGCAGAGCGGAAGGAAGAGCTGGGGATGTCGCCAAGCGCCGGGCAGTCGCAGGAGGGCATCACAACTCGGCGACCTCGTAGTGGAGCTTCTGACCCGTCTGCGCTGGGAGAGCCGTCACGCTGGGGGGAGGGGGGTAAAGTGTATATCAGAAGGACGCTCTCTTCTCAGTGGCGATATCAGAGGCTAATATTTCTGCTACTCTTTAGTAATATTGATACTGACAGTATTGATACAGATGATAATAACAATAATGACAACAGCAATAATAATAATGACAATGATAGCAATAATAATAATAATAATATTATTATTATTATTAATTTTTAATTTTTATTTTATTATTTTT
>NC_051397.1:314244-321744 GCF_015228065.2 Penaeus monodon
TTTTTTTTTTTTTTTTTTCCTTTTTTTTCTAAAAAATTAAAAAAAAAAAAAAAAAAAAAAAAAAAAAAAAAAAAAATAAAAAAAAAAAAATCCCTAAAAAAAAAAAAAAAAAAAAAAAATATATATATATATTATATTTTAAAATATTTATAAAATTTTATAATTTTGGGGGGGGGTTTTTTTGGGGGGGGGGGGGGGCCCCCCCCCCAAAAATTTTTTTTTTTTTTTTTTTTTTTTGGGTTTTAGGGGTAGGAAATGGGGGGAAATTCCTTGCCCGGGGAAAAAAGGGGCCGGGCCCGGGTGACTGAACCCTCAAACTAATTCCCGTCTGACAGTCTTGAGCCCGATGCATAAACCCTTGGCACCGCGCATATATATTATTAATTATATATATTAATAATATATTAATAATATATATATATATTATATATATATTATATTGTGGGGTGTGTGTGTGTTTGTGTTGGGGTGTGTGTTTGTTTTTGGGGTTGTGTGTGTTGGTGTGTGTGTGTGTGTGTGGTGTATGTGTGTTTGTGTTTATAATATAAATTATATATTATATAATAAAATTATATATATATTATATATATATTGTGTTGTGTGTTGGTGTGTGTGTGTGGGGGGGGGGTGTGTGTGTTGGGGTGTGTGTGTGTGTGTGTGTGTGTGTGTATGTGTTTTTTGTTTTTTAATAAATATATATAATATAAAAAAATATATAATATAATATATATTTTGTGTGGGTGTGGTGTGTGTTGTGGGTGTGTGTGGTGTGTGTGTGGGGGTGTGTGTTGGTTTATATATATATATATATTATAAATTATATAATTATATATATTAAACACAACCACCACGCACACACACACACACACACACACACACACACATACACACACACACAACACACACACCCCACAACACACCCCCACAAAACAAAAACATACACCACACACACACACAAACAAGTATATTATATATATATATATATATTATATATATATATATATTAATATATTTTATATTTAATTTTGGGTGTTTTGTTGTTGTGGGTTGTGTATATTTTAAAAATTTAAATTATATATTATTATTATATTTTTTTTAAAATATTATATAATTTGTGTGGTTGTGTTATATAGTTTTAAATCTTTATATTCATTATTTTACTTTTACATATATGGTGTATACATATACAATATAATTATATAAAATTATTATATATATATATTATTATTATATATATATTATATTTTTGTGTGGTGTGGTTGTCGTATGTATTATTCATATCCAAAATATATAGTAAAACACGTGTACAAAATATGTATAAATTTTATATATATATAAAATAAATAATATATATATTTATAATTATTATATAATAATATATTTAATATATAGATATAATTGGTATATTTAACCACCTATTTTTAATGTAAATATATTATCCCATTTTAATGGGTCGCCATTGATCGGGGTTCGGGCGATAGCTTTTATGGGGGGGCCCCTTTCCTGACCCCAAAACCCTCTCAAAATTTACCCGGCTTGGGACCGGCCCCGACTTGGGTTTGGGCCACCCAGGGGGCTAGTGGGGAATCAGGTAAAAATTTTCCTTCCCCAAGGGAAAAACAAGCGCCGGCCGTGACTCGAACCCTCAAAACCAGATTGCCGTCGTGACTCTTGAGTCCGAGTATAACCACTTGGCCCCCGGGCATATATATTTTAATATATAAATATATAAAATATATATATAATTATATATATATATATTTTATATAGGTTTGTTGTGTAGAATATAATTATATAGGTGAGATGCTTTCGAGGTTTTTGTTAGTTTGTTGGAATCTTGTGGCGCGAAGGAAAAATACGACAAAACTCATACTTTCAAATATTTTAATTTATTATATAATTATATATATATTATATATAATATTTATAAATGTTTTGGGTGTGTGTGTGTGGGTGTGTTGTGGGTGTGTGTGTGTGTGTGCTGTGCTGTGCGTGTGCGTGTGTGGGGTTTGTTGTGTGTGTGGTGTTGTGTGTGTTGGGGTTGTGTTTACATGATTATATATTATATAAAAATATATATTAATATATATTATTATATATATATGTATATATATTTTATATATTTGTGTGTTTTTGTTTGTGTGTGTGGGTGTGTGTGTGTTGGTGTGTGTGTGTGTGTGTGTGTGTGTGTGGGGGTTGGTGTGTGTGTGGGGTTTGGTAAATTTATTATAAAAAATTATATATTTTAAATAATAATTATATTATATTTTTAATATATATTATAATTATTAATATAAAATTATATATTATTAATATAATGTGTTGTATAAAATGTCTAAATATCTATATGTTATTACATAAAATTATACATCAGACATACTGCATAATTAAAATTTTCTATATATATTATATATATTATATAATATATATATATTATATTATCATACCACACATAAATATGAATGTATACACACACACACCACCACACACACACACACTTACACACCACACACCCCCACACACACACACATACTATATTTTATATATTATTAATATATTATATAAAAATATATATTATATAATATATTTATATATATATATGAAATTTAAAACAGATTAACATATATATGTATACACCCACCACACACACACACACACACACTCAAAACCCACACACACACACACGCCACACACAACATATATATAAAATAAAAATATAATATAATTAATAAAATTTTTTTTAATTTATATATATGTTTTTCTATATAACAATACACCACCACCAGCACACACCCCAATCTATATTAATAAAAATACATAATATAATAATAAAATAATAAAATATATATATTTTATAATATTATAAAATTATTTTCTTTTTTTTAAAACGGAGTTCATGCTGACCGCCGTGGTCACGCAGATACTTAATTTTTTTTTCTGTTGTGGCTTTTGGAGTGAGTACGGGGAGGGTCCCCATTTTCCTTTTCCACGGAGAGTGCCGGTGGTCCCTTTTTGGGTAATCTTCCTTTTTTATCCGGTTTGGGACCGCATTTTGACTTGTCTGGTTTGGGGCCCCCGGGGCTGGGTAGGCAATCGAGGTAATTTCCCTTCCCAAGGGAACAACGCGGCGGGGGCCTCGACCTTCAAACTCAGATTGCCGTGTGACATTTTTAGCCGACGTTTCTAACCTTTTTCGGCCACCGGGGCCCCATAATATTATAATTAAATATATATAAAATTTAAAATATTATATATACACCAACCACACACACACACACCAACAACCACCAACACACACACCACACAACAACACAAAAAACCACAACACACAATATATATATTTATATTATATTATTATTAATATATTATTTAATATAATATTATTTAAAAAAGTATGTAGATTTTCGTATTTGTCCTTCCCCAAAGATTCCCCAACCAAACATGAAAAAACCCATCAAAATCATCCATCTCAGCACCGGTCCAAAAAATAGAATATGTCAAACACGCATAAGAAACCCAATGGAGGCGCTGCCCAGGGGATGGCAATGCGTGCCCGGAGGCAAAGGGCCCCCCGGGTTGGCAGCCCCGGGCCCCCTGGCGATCGCAGCGCGCAGCGGCAAAAACACTGTTCAAACCACCGTTTAAAAGTTCCTCGTTTTCCTGGTGGGTTGATTAGGCTTTGGGGGGTAATAAAACAGATTTGGTATAGAGGGGCTGGAAAAAAGCTGCCAGTTTAGGATATTTAAAATATAAAGGATATAGGGTGGGGGGAGTCACCCCACTCCATAACCCAAATGATGCTTCCTGTTTTTAAAAAGTTTTAAGAGGGAATTGGGGGTTGAAAGTCCGCTTGATCCACTTTCCCGACCTCATCTCTATTTTGCGCATTTCATTTTTGTAATACAAAAAAATTGTTACTGAAATTGGGCTCTCAAGTTTTTAAATTTTTTGTGTATATATTTTTTTTTATTTATCTTTCAATTACTGAAAAGATTTCATTTTTTTTATTTTTATTTGTTAAACCCCTTTTTTGTATGGGGCCATTCGATTTAGGGAAAATTGCCCAAAATGAACGAAGAAAATAACCCTTACGACATCCTTCAAAGTTGATAAAACAAAGTTTTGGGGGCGTGGGGGAGAAAAGCAAAATGCCCGGGCCTCCTCCCCGACAAAAGGACAAAAAGTTTCATGGGTCCTCTGGCAATCCGGCGATTTTTTTATTTTTCCCGTAGGCTTGCAAATTCTCCCTTATGCCCTTGGGATGCGGGGTCGACCGCACGATAAGGTCTGGCCGAGGGGTGAAGATAAATTTTTCCTTTGGAGAATTTTTGGGTGACGGCTGGGGAGGGAATACGCTCACGAGGGTCAGATCTCTTGAGGGTGATTAGACCCTTTTTTGCATTAGGGAAAGGGGCTTTTGCATAATTTTTCCCTGTGTAAATAGTGCGGAATGCACTAGCCATGGCTGAAAAATGGCAGCTCCGGGGGAACTTTTCCTGCTCGGTATCCCGTTCTGACACCATCCTCGCCAGGGTGGTTTTCAGAAAACTGAATGAGCAAAAAATTTTAAATTAAAAGAAATAATAGTGTTCTTATTGTTAAGCTATTGCGGGGGTTGTAAAATACCTAGATAACTATGAAGTTTTTTCAAGGGAAGCAGTCAGTTTTCCATCTTAAACCATTGTCGGGGAAATTTTTTTACTGTCCTCTTTAGATTTTGTGGTTTTGTTACAGCAATGGGTCTGTGTGTGCCGGGCCCCAAAGGGGTCTACAGTTTGGCCCCTTAAAAAATCCTGATTTTCCCCCTTCATTTTATTGGGGAAACGTGTTTTTTTTTCCAATACTATTATATTGCGTTGTTATCATCTTATTGAAAATTTTGATTATTAAATTTTTTTAAAAATTAATAAAATCAAAGACAATAAATATGAAATGAAGCTTTCAAAAAAAAGAAGGAAAGCGAAAAGGATGAATAGGAAAAGGGTATTAGCTGTTTTTTGGGGACTAAGCCCCCGTAGACCATCATGTGAAAAAAAGAAACCCCCTTTTTTTTTTTTTCTACATGGGCATGGCATTGTAGTCTTGCCCCCTACACTCTTTTGGGGGAATCAGATATTGCTGCAATATGACTTTTGAAAATAGCAAGAACCAAATGCTTATTTTGAAAAGGGAGACAATTTTGTACAAAAACCCCACACCTGGAGAGTTTCCACCAAAAAAAGTAAAAGCCCCGATTTTGGCAGTGGGCACCTGAAACCAATGATTTAAAAGAATATTGTTTTGGAGGTTTGTTTCCTTTGTTGCACTACTTTAATAACTCAATACACTTTTTAATATCTGATTTCACTTTTAATGTGCTTATTTATTTAGCGGGAAATTCACAAAAAGGAAAAAGATTTTGGGAAACACATTCAATCCTAGGGAGCTCCAAGTTTCACTTTTTCTTTCTGGCTACCCAAAGGGAAGGCAGTTTTCCCGGCAAATTGTCAAATGTAAAAAATTACCTTTTTTAGATCCTCTTTTGGTAAATAATGAGAATAGGATTGTTTAGATAGAAGTAGATCATGTATATAGTGTTTTTTGTTTATATATAATATATATATAATTTTATATATATATATTATATATATTATATATATATATATAATTATACATGTATACCTATATAGGTGGTGGTTGGGGGTGAGGCAGCCCATGGCTTTGGGGAAGCATCGGCATGCCTGTTCCTGCTGGCTTGCAAAAACCAGACAGAAAGGTAATTTTGGGATTCCGCGCCAAAGTGATTTTGGACTTTTAGTTTTTCACCCCCAAAACAGTTTTCGTTTTTTTAGATTTTTTTTTGAGAATATAAGTGTAATTTTTTTATCTATTAAAGTGGTTGATTAAACCCATTTGTCTAGTTCTCTTTTGTGGGTGGCTTTAAAATGTGTACAAGATATTTAATAAATTACATCAGTAAATTTAAAATTTAAAAGTTTTTTTTTTTTGCACTTTAATCATCTTATTATATTCTAATTGAAGGTTTTTTTCTCCATGGATTCTGCGAAAAAGGGGGTGAGCAGTGCGGAATCTCCTGAACAACTCACAGATTGTGGCCTTTCTCAATGGGAAATCAGAAAATGGTTCAATGGGGGTGATCTTTTTTCTACCCCAAGGGTTCTTTTCAAATGTGGCTTTTTTTTTTTTTTTTTTTTCTTTTTTTTATTTTTATTATTGTGATTTTTTCTTTGTGATTTTACAACATTTTTTTTTTTTATTGTATATGGAAAACAACCAACAACACTCCTAAATAGCCCGTGTTTTTATAAGGAATTTAGACTTTTTGCCAGTGATTTATTTCTTAGATTATTTACCCAAAGGAAAAAATTAAAACATGATATAGTTGGAACCACATATGGATGAATCAACACTTTCTAAGACTGAAGGCAAAAATTTGAACAGGAAGCCCCAAAGTTAGAGGAGGATGAACGAAAAAAGCCTTGGAAAAAAATCTTGTCCCCAAGGGTTCTTTCGTTCTCCTCCTCAACTTTTGGCTTCCTGTTTAAAAATTTTGCCTTCAGTCTTATAAAAATGTTGATTATCCCAAAGTGGTTCCAACTAACAGTTTTTAATTTTTCCCTTTTGGGGAATAATTAGAAAAAAATCACTGGGAAAAAAATTGAATTCACTTTAAACATTGTATTTTGGATGTTGTTTTTTTGTTCTCATCATACAATAAATAAAAAACTGTTTTAAAACCAAAAAAAAAAATCAATAAAATAAATAAAAAAAAAAAAAAGAAAAAAAAAATGCCACACCTTGGAAAAAGCCTTGGAGTAGAAAAAGACTCATCCCAGTTGAAGCCATTTTCTGACTTTCATGAGTAAGGCCACAATCTGTGAGTTGTTCAGGAGATTCCGCAGCTGCTCACACCCTTTCTGCAGAATCACATGAGATGAAACATACATTTCATATATATGAATATAATAAAGATGATTAAAGTGACAAAAAGAAAAATGCTATAATGTTAATACTGATGTAACTATTATTAAATATCTTTGATACACATTTTAAAGCCATCCACAAAAGAGAACTAGACAAATGGGTGTATAATACAACCACTTTAAGTAGATAAGCAAATGTACACTCTGATATTTCATCAAATAAAAAATCATAAAAAACAGAAAACTAGTTTTGGGGAGTGAAAAACTACTAAGTACTCTAATCACTTTTGGCTGCTGGAATACCAAATTACCTTTCTGTCTGTGATTTTGTCAGAGTCCAGCAGGAAGCAGGCATGCCGGATGTCTTCCAAAGCCATGGGCTGCCTCATCCCCACCACCACCTATATATGGAATATACCTTGTATATATATATATATATATATATATATATATATATATATATATATATATATATATATATATATATATATAAACACAAACACATATATACACTGATCTATCTCTCTATCTCAACAATCCTATTCTCATATTTACCATCAAGAGGATCTATAAAAGG
>NC_051397.1:326285-339268 GCF_015228065.2 Penaeus monodon
GGTTTAATAGTATTGGCCAATAAGGTGCTAGGAGATTGAGAAAATATATTCACAAGAACAGATTACATAAAGTCAGCCATTACAATATGGTTGATTCCATAAAAGATATAGAAGTGTTCCCAACCTGTTAACACTTGCAACCAAATTGTCAAACCTCTGTTGTATCCATAATCTCCCAACATAACTTTTTCTAAAGAAAAAAATAGATTTAGCAGTCTGCACAAGCCTTATTTATCTATTCGTGATATGATATTCCTTGAATTCATATCGTCATAGTATGTTTGTGATATGATTACTGGCAAAGACTTAGCAGAATTACCAATATTTTCTTCCACTAAGGCTTTGTAGCCTGCTGATAACCCTCTGCAGTCTCCTTAGGGGTCATGGCCCACTAGTTGAAAGCAGCTGATATAAAGTAATGAAAAGAAATTGAACACACAAAAATTATAATGCTCACAAGTTTGACATATCACAAGTAACTAATCTTATAGAAAAGATCAGATATTACAATCTACAATCTAAAACAGCTAAGCACATATGAATATAACTAAAATGATAGTTCATAAGATATTCCCTGCAGACCTTTATGGTCACTAGGTGATTTTAAACAGAATTCTCACTGAGCAGCTAGGCTCCCTAGGCCATTCTTTTAGATGATGAAAGCTATGAATCGGGCATATGCATTGACAGCAGCAGATGAGCAGGCCAGCAGTCTTTCCTGTCTCATATACCACCATTGTTGAGAGGGAACTGGTGTTGAAATAGACTATAACTCTAGGAACCTTTGAAGTATAACAGGATTATTTAAATGATATCAAGTGGTGCCTGAGGCAAGAGGCAAAGATCATGGTATGTGAGGCAAAATTTAAGAGTGTAAATCTTTTTCCAGGTAGTTATTTCTTGTGACACATCAATTTTTAAGGTATACCACTTGTATCTCTAAATTCAGATAGTGGGCCTTTCTTGATTTGTCCTTTGCTCACATCTTGCCACCTCATTCATGGTGTAGCAAAATATATGGGCAGTTGTCCTTCCCCAAACACAGAAATATTATGGAACATGAGTAGTAACATGTCATTATTTTCTTCTTAGAAACAAGAGTCTCTAATTAACTGTAATAATCTTTTTTTAATCATCAGACTATCAATTTTTAAAATATGCCATACTGGTGTTTCTATTTCACAACTTACAGCATCACATTTTCTGTTATACAGTAATGGGTATCCTCTGTAAATTGCATTTTCAAAGCAATCTAAAACAATTATTATATAAAGCAGTTGATCAAGATTGGGTCCAAGTACATGTGCATGTACTTGGTCTTAAGTACAGCTTTTTATGTACTTAGACATTGTGTTTAACCCCTCACAGAAATCCCTGAGAGTGATAAACTCTAGTGGTTTCTGGCAATGGCCAGACACTGGGTGCGGGGTTCTGCTACATCAAGCCAAACATCCCGCTTCACGTGCTCTGGCGCATCGCCGCATGTATTAGGTGTACCCCGCAGACCAAGCGATTTGTTATGGTGCTGGTACACATGACCTGGCAGTGATAGGTTAAAAATTTAATGATACTTGTACTTGTACTTAGACCCAATGTACTTGAAAAATACATTCAAGTATAAACAAATGCATTGTATTAAATAAAAAATATTCTGTAAGTGTTATGATACTGTAGTCCAATATAAATATCCAGGGACTTGAACTTGGTCACATGTACTTGGACCCAACCCTGCAGTTGGTACTTGATGCACATGTTAACAGTATCCTCATGCACGCACAAGTTGACTCACAAATTTCCTTTTCTCAGTTAAGTATTAGTCATTAAACATCTACAATGAATCCTAGCCACGACATTGGGTGTTTCAGGGTACTCATGTCATTCAAAAATTAATTACTTTGAATGATATTCTTATAGATTCAAAACCCCATAGATGATTATTCTATTTTCACTGTTGTAAGATTTTGTATGGAATAGCATATCTTGTGTAATCATGTTCGTGTTCATGTCATTTGTCTAGTATGCAATTTGTATTGGTTTGTTGTGGAATAACTTTGTTAATTCTTTTACATTCCATTTTTTAATTTATTTTTTATATTTTTTTCCAATCCTGTACCTTCTTTTCAATTATGACACTGGTTCTCACCCGTAGATTTGCTGAGGATTTGTATTTGGGTGTACGAAAAGGGGATTCCCAATGCAGACAGCACAGCAATCATTGGAGTGGTGGAGGGCATAGTGAAATGCTGCTGTAGAACACTTGGCAGCCACACCCCCATGGTCATCCTGCGACCAGTTCCATGCTTCCTTAGAAGGAGTCTTACCAACAGCAAGCTCTCATCCCAATATGTATTGCAGACCAGCTTTCTCAGCCTGCTCTTGACTTTCACAAAGGCGGTGGGTCTGCATTGGTTGTGCTTGGGAGAGGGAATTGTGTGATTGCATAAGTTTTAGTGTAACAGTGTATGTTATTGTGTGTATTTGTGTATGATTATGCAGTTGTTTGTGCATGTATGGAAGTGTAGTTCATGTATGTCTGTATTTATGGGTATGTCCATGTTTTGTATCTTTTTCCTGAATTACTCACATTTCACAACAGATGGCAGGCGAGTGGCGTCAACTGGTGTGCAGTATTGGCGAGGAAACTTTCAATCATGTCTTGGCCATGTGGGACAGCAGGCCATCTCTGCGCCAGTCACAGCTCCTTGAGTACTTGAACTTGTTGATCCTTGTTCATGATCCACAAGAAGGTAGGTGGCAATGCTTGATGGTAGCCTTTTTCTGTCTGTCTATCTCTCCTGGTGTTTTTTCCTTTTTTTTCTTTCATTCTTTTTTTCTTTCTTTCTTTCTTTTTTCTTTCATTGTGAATGTTTCTAAATACCCTTTCTTGTGAGTTTTGATTTGTTAGTTCATTTTCTAATTTTCATCATTCCATTACCACTTCAGAAGGGACCCACAAGGAGGGGAGCATAAGTACTGACCCCATCACTTGGCAACGTTGCTTGCACCGCCTCTATCAACTTATCCATGACCACCTAAGTCAGCTGAGTACCAAAAACAAGCTATCTGGGGTTTCTGGTAGTTTTAGTGCAGATCAGCAGACAATACCACAGAATCTGGTGTTGTTATCTGCCAGGCTGTGCAGCAAGGTAAATGTCTACGTGTTATTGTATGTGTTTGTAGTGACTGTTTTCTACAAGAGCAAGTGTAGGGTAGGGTCTAGATAAATTAGCCCATTGTGGATGAATATCACCACATAGTTAACATAAGAAATTTTGGCCTCATGATGGCTGTCAAGTACATATTGATGCTTATTGTTTTGACTTAGGAATAGGAAGTATCAGTTCTCTTTTTGATGGCAGGTTTTAGGTGCATACTGGAATTGCTTTATTTATTCATTTAGCATCTCGTTTATTGTTATAGCCTCCATGTGTGCATGTGTATGTTTGGACTGGTAACTATGGCAGAAGGTAGTAATTAGTGGAGGAAATTCACCATTTTATGAAAGAAATTAAGTAGGGGGTGCTTGATTTGTCTTAAATTGGTGGGTGTGTGATGAAGCAAAGCTATTCTACTCATTGTATGTGAAATGGACAATTCAGTACATTTTGGCTTGGCCATAATTAAAGAAATCTTGATGCACATGAGTTTCTCATCTTTCGAGTTTTGTAGAGATGCTAAGGGAAGTCCAAGTGTGGCAAGGGGTATAAAATTTTAATCATTCTGGTAAACTATCACTACTTGCTTCTTGCAACTGTGCTGCTCTCTGGTCTGCTGCTACTTGCAGGTGAATTCATTATTGTTTTTTCAACATATCCCACACCCCAGCCCCACCTTGATGGCTTATATTTCCTTCATCTTTTTTCACCTACTGGAAAATAAAAGTAAAAACATTTTGTATTCATTTTGTCTTACATACTCTACATTATCTTAATAGTGTCCTGGTGTGAACCATGTGCCTGTTTGTTTTTATGCCTTCAGTGGCATGACAAAAAGCCTGTGACATGGCTTCATTGGTCCACAAATCCAAGGTGGTTAGTAAAATGTCCCTTAATAGGTTTGAGAGGATCAGAGATGGACACTGAATGAATTTGATGCAGCAATAATGAATTCAACCTGAAAAATACAATCACTGCCCCTTGTACAGCTTGCAGAATCAGGGGAGGTAATCAAGGTTATCTTACTTTTGCTGTTACATAGAAAACTGTAAAACCTCAAGAGGATGAGACAAAAACATGTGAGGCACTATGCAAGGATCTCTTCCAAAATACATGAAAGAAATATCCCAGTCTATGTGACCACTTCCGAGCCACATTGCATTTACAAAGTAGACTGGATTAGGGGAATTATGCTTTTGAGGTAGTACTTATTTTTTTTTTTTCTTCATCAGTGTCTCAAAGACAAGGTGTAGTAGTAATAAGGACCTTGGTAACTGGAATTTTTATGAGCTACATAAATATCTAGCTTCCGTAGAGCAAGTAACTGGAAAGGGTCTGAATCCTATGCAAACTCACCTGAATTGAACCAGAGCATGCTAGGTTGGTGAGGCAAAATCTCAGGCCCCTCTACAAATGCCTGAATAGCCTACATGTGCTCAGATTTGCATGAACAGGCCTATATGATGTCCTAGAGAAAAGAAAAAGGAAGAAGAATTAGGTATAAAAAAATCTAACCCTGTTACTCAGCCTCACACTTTCCCCCCTTTCCCCATCCCATAATAAGATAATCCATGATTCCCTTTTACTCTAGATTTTCCAAGACACTGCAAACTATGGTGTTCTGGACATCACTCAGTCAAGCAGCACCCAAACAAATGCTGACATGAGTGTGACACAGGCTGGAAAGGCTAACAAGAGAAGGAGGATTGAAGTTGGCCTACAACCTTTAACCTCCAAGCTAAAGGAAGAAGGAACTCATCCGCACGTGATTCCTTGGTTGGTAACGGTGAAGATTTTCTTTGTTGTTAGTTGGTTAGTTTAAGCTTTGCATTGTGGTTGTGTAATAAGTAGTGTTGTCCTTACTGTTGTATGTGATAAAAGTACATAGCTAAAGTTTAGTAATAGCAAATCAACCTCCAGAATTTAGGTGATCTGTTCACCCAGAACACTTAAGATTGCTCATATTTGAAAGTAATGTTTTACTTTCCTTCACTTCTCTTTTTTAAGTCTCATTTTTTATATTCTCTTAGATAGGATGTAGATGTAAAATCTGAACTATGCTGGCTAGTGGATCTCATGTAAGTTGCTTATCTTTGACCTTTTATTCCATCCTTCAGGTACCAAATTCTCTTGGAGTTGCTGAAATCGTACTCAGGCATTTTTGATCCTGAAAGGTGCTTGCTGATGTTGGTATGTTCACCTGTACCCTGGGAGAGAGCAGGGTGGCATTTGTACAAGAACACATTATACAGTATGTATTTGTTTACAATTTGTTTTTCAATGAAAGAATTATAGATATATAAAGGAGAAGATTTGCCAAATAACTATAGATGCAAGATTATTGTTTTATCAAAGTAGTCAAAATCTTTAGAAATAGAAACACTTGTAAAACCATAATACTTTTATGATAATATTTGAATTATTGATTTTCATTGGTTCTTATTATCATTGTTGTTTTTTACTTGATTATCATATAGTCATTGTTTTTTTATCTTTTTTTTCTGTAAAAATTGGATCTTATTGATAGCTATATTGCCTGATAGGTGTCTAGGAGCTCTTGCGTTGCAGTACAACAAAGTTTTCCCTGAGAAAAGTGCTCACACAAACAGATGAGGAGTGGCAAATGGTCCCCTGTTGGGATCTTGTACTAAGGTGTGTTAGATTGACTTTATTTTAACTCCAAAAGATTACATTTTCTCAACCTCGCTTTGGTGCCCAACTGCAGAAAGTCAGGAAATGGAAATGATGTGTGTGAAAGCCCCTTCCCACTCTCCTTCCCATTGGTTTATATTTCAAAAGAAAATTGCTGTGATATGACTTTGCAGTACCCCATACACAATTTCCCATATTTATATATATGTGTGTGTGTGTATTATATATAAATATATATATATATATATATATATATATATATATATATATATAATATACTAATATAATAATATATATATAATATGTATCTATATATATATATGATATATATATAATGAATATATAATAATATATATATATAGATAGAATATATATAATATATATATTATATATATATATAGTGATATATATATATATATATAATATAAATATATAATATATTACATTATATAAATAATATAGAATATATATATATAATATATATATATATAATAATATATATATATATATATCATATATATCATATATTTTTACATATGTACTATTAATATATTTATTATATATAATATATAATATTGATATAATATATGATATAAATTTTGATATAATATATGATATAAATATATAAAAATATGTGATTAAATATGTATTAATAATGATATATATAATGATATATATATATTATATATATAAAATAATATATATTATATATATTATATATGTATATACTATTTATATATATATTATATATATCTATATATATATATATCTATATTATTGTATATATATATTTATATTATATATATATATATATTATACTATATATATATATAAACCCTATTAATATTGACAAAATGTAGATAAGGTAAAATGAATGAATTTTCACAATACAATATTGTGAGATATTCATCTCATTCATACTTATCTTTCATATATTATATATATATATATTATAAATAATATATATATATTTATATATATATATATTATATATATAAAATAATTTTTATAATACATATGTAAATATAATATATATATATAATAATATATATAATAAAATATATTTAATATATATATATAATATTTTATAAAATATATATTATATATATTATTTATATATATAATTTTAATATATATTATCATATATTATATATATAATATATTGTATATATATATATATATTATTTTATTTATATATAGATATAATTATTATTATAATTAATATATAATATATTTTTATATAATATATATATATATATAAATCATTATACTATATATATATTAAAAATATTTTAGATATATATATATATATATAATATATTATATAATATATATATAGATATATATATATATAATATATATTATATAATATTATATATTATATAATTATATATATATATATATATATAATATATATATATTATATATATATATATATTATATATATTATATTATATATTATATTAATATATATTATATATATATATATATTATATAATACATATATTAATAGATACATATATAAATATATGTTACATATATATATATATATATATTATATATATATATATATATATATATATATATATATATATTTATTTATATATAATACACACACACACATATATATAAATATGGGAAATTGTGTATGGGGTACTGCAAAGTCATATCACAGCAATTTTCTTTTGAAATATAAACCAATGGGAAGGAGAGTGGGAAGGGGCTTTCACACACATCATTTCCATTTCCTGACTTTCTGCAGTTGGGCACCAAAGCGAGGTTGAGAAAATGTAATCTTTTGGAGTTAAAATAAAGTCAATCTAAACACACCTTAGTACAAGATCCCAAACAGGGGACCATTTGCCACTCCTCATCTGTTTGTGAGCACTTTTCTCAGGGAAAACTTTGTTGTACTGCAACGCAAGAGCTCCTAGACACCTATTAGGCAATATAACTATCAATAAGATCCAATTTTTACAGAAAAAAAAGATAAAAAAACAATGACTATATGATAATCAAGTAAAAAACAACAATGATAATAAGAACCATTGAAAATCAATAACTCAAATATTATCATAAAAGTATTATGGTTTTACAAGTGTTTCTATTTCTAAAGATTTTGACTACTTTGATAAAACAATAATCTTGCATCTATAGTTATTTGGCAAATCTTCTCCTTTATATATCTATAATTCTTTCATTGAAAAACAAATTGTAAACAAATACATACTGTATAATGTGTTCTTGTACAAATGCCACCCTGCTCTCTCCCAGGGTACAGGTGAACATATCCAACATCAGCAAGCACCTTTCAGGATCAAAAATGCCTGAGTACGATTTCAGCAACTCCAAGAGAATTTGGTACCTGAAGGATGGAATAAAAGGTCAAAGATAAGCAACTTACATGAGATCCACTAGCCAGCATAGTTCAGATTTTACATCTACATCCTATCTAAGAGAATATAAAAAATGAGACTTAAAAAAGAGAAGTGAAGGAAAGTAAAACATTACTTTCAAATATGAGCAATCTTAAGTGTTCTGGGTGAACAGATCACCTAAATTCTGGAGGTTGATTTGCTATTACTAAACTTTAGCTATGTACTTTTATCACATACAACAGTAAGGACAACACTACTTATTACACAACCACAATGCAAAGCTTAAACTAACCAACTAACAACAAAGAAAATCTTCACCGTTACCAACCAAGGAATCACGTGCGGATGAGTTCCTTCTTCCTTTAGCTTGGAGGTTAAAGGTTGTAGGCCAACTTCAATCCTCCTCCTCTTGTTAGCCTTTCCAGCCTGTGTCACACTCATGTCAGCATTTGTTTGGGTGCTGCTTGACTGAGTGATGTCCAGAACACCATAGTTTGCAGTGTCTTGGAAAATCTAGAGTAAAAGGGAATCATGGATTATCTTATTATGGGATGGGGAAAGGGGGGAAAGTGTGAGGCTGAGTAACAGGGTTAGATTTTTTTATGCCTAATTCTTCTTCCTTTTTCTTTTCTCTAGGACATCATATAGGCCTGTTCATGGAAATCTGAGCACATGTAGGCTATTGAGGCCATTGTAGAGGGGCCTGAGATTTTGCCTCACCAACCTAGCATGCTCTGGTTCAATTCAGGTGAGTTTGCATAGGATTCAGACCCTTTCCAGTTACTTGCTCTACGGAAGCTAGATATTTATGTAGCTCATAAAAATTCCAGTTACCAAGGTCCTTATTACTACTACACCTTGTCTTTGAGACACTGATGAAGAAAAAAAAAAAATAAGTACTACCTCAAAAGCAGAATTCCCCTAATCCAGTCTACTTTGTAAATGCAATGTGGCTCAGAAGTGGTCACACAGACTGGGATATTTCTTTCATGTATTTTGGAAGAGATCCTTGCATAGTGCCTCACATGTTTTTGTCTCATCCTCTTGAGGTTTTATAGTTTTCTATGTAACAGCAAAAGTAAAATAACCTTGATTACCTCCCCTGATTCTGCAAGCTGTACAAGGGGCAGTGATTGTATTTTTCAGGTTGAATTCATTATTGCTGCATCAAATTCATTCAGTGTCCATCTCTGATCCTCTCAAACCTATTAAGGGACATTTTACTAACCACCTTGGATTTGTGGACCAATGAAGCCATGTCACAGGCTTTTTGTCATGCCACTGAAGGCATAAAAACAAACAGGTACATGGTTCACACCAGGACACTATTAAGATAATGTAGAGTATGTAAGACAAAATGAATACAAAATGTTTTTACTTTTATTTTCCAGTAGGTGAAAAAAGATGAAGGAAATATAAGCCATCAAGGTGGATGGAACCTTGGCTGGGGTGTGGGATATGTTAAAAAAACAATAATGAATTCGCCTGCAAGTAGCAGTAGACCAGAGAACAGCACGGTTGCAAGAAGCAAGTAGTGATAGTTTACCAGAATGATTAAAATTTTATACCCCTTGCCACACTTGGACTTCCCTTAGCATCTCTACAAAACTCGAAAGATGAGAAACTCATGTGCATCAAGATTTCTTTAATTATGGCCAAGCCAAAATGTACTGAATTGTCCATTTCACATACAATGAGTAGAATAGCTTTGCTTCATCACACACCCACCAATTTAAGACAAATCAAGCACCCCCTACTTAATTTCTTTCATAAAATGGTGAATTTCCTCCACTAATTACTACCTTCTGCCATAGTTACCAGTCAAACATACACATGCACACATGGAGGCTATAACAATAAACGAGATGCTAAATGAATAAATAAAGCAATTCTAGTATGCACCTAAAACCTGCCATCAAAAAGAAGAACTGACACTTTCCCATTCCTAAGTCAAAACAATAAGCATCAATATGTACTTGACAGCCATCATGAGGCCAAAATTTCTTATGTTAACTATGTGGTGCTATTCATCCACAATGGGCTAATTTATCTAGACCCTACCCTACACTTGCTCTTGTAGAAAACAGTCACTACAAACACATACAATAACACGTAGACATTTACCTTGCTGCACAGCCTGGCAGATAACAACACCAGATTCTGTGGTATTGTCTGCTGATCTGCACTAAAACTACCAGAAACCCCAGATAGCTTGTTTTTGGTACTCAGCTGACTTAGGTGGTCATGGATAAGTTGATAGAGGCGGTGCAAGCAACGTTGCCAAGTGATGGGGTCAGTACTTATGCTCCCCTCCTTGTGGGTCCCTGAAGTGGTAATGGAATGATGAAAATTAGAAAATGAACAAATCAAAACTTTCACAAGAAAGGGTATTTAGAAACATTCACAATGAAAGAAAAAAGAAAGAAAGAAAGAAAAAAAGAATGAAAGAAAAAAAAGGAAAAAACACCAGGAGAGATAGACAGACAGAAAAAGGCTACCATCAAGCATTGCCACCTACCTTCTTGTGGATCATGAACAAGGATCAACAAGTTCAAGTACTCAAGGAGCTGTGACTGGCGCAGAGATGGCCTGCTGTCCCACATGGCCAAGACATGATTGAAAGTTTCCTCGCCAATACTGCACACCAGTTGACGCCACTCGCCTGCCATCTGTTGTGAAATGTGAGTAATTCAGGAAAAAGATACAAAACATGGACATACCCATAAATACAGACACACATGAACTACATTTCCATACATGCACAAACAACTGCATAATCATACACAAATACACACAATAACATACACTGTTACACTAAAACTTATGCAATCACACAATTCCCTCTCCCAAGCACAACCAATGCAGACCCACCGCCTTTGTGAAAGTCAAGAGTAGGCTGAGAAAGCTGGTCTGCAATACATATTGGGATGAGAGCTTGCTGTTGGTAAGACTCCTCCTAAGGAAGCATGGAACTGGTCGCAGGATGACCATGGGGGTGTGGCTGCCAAGTGTTCTACAGCAGCATTTCACTATGCCCTCCACCACTCCAATGATTGCTGTGCTGTCTGCATTGGGAATCCCCTTTTCGTACACCCAAATACAAATCCTCAGCAAATCTACGGGTGAGAACCAGTGTCATAATTGAAAAGAAGGTACAGGATTGGAAAAAAATATAAAAAAATAAATTAAAAAATGGAATGTAAAAGAATTAACAAAGTTATTCCAACAACAAACCAATACAAATTGCATACTAGACAAATGACATGAACACGAACATGATTACACAAGATATGCTATTCCATACAAAATCTTACAACAGTGAAAATAGAATAATCATCTATGGGGTTTTGAATCTATAAGAATATCATTCAAAGTAATTAATTTTTGAATGACATGAGTACCCTGAAACACCCAATGTCGTGGCTAGGATTCATTGTAGATGTTTAATGACTAATACTTAACTGAGAAAAGGAAATTTGTGAGTCAACTTGTGCGTGCATGAGGATACTGTTAACATGTGCATCAAGTACCAACTGCAGGGTTGGGTCCAAGTACATGTGACCAAGTTCAAGTCCCTGGATATTTATATTGGACTACAGTATCATAACACTTACAGAATATTTTTTATTTAATACAATGCATTTGTTTATACTTGAATGTATTTTTCAAGTACATTGGGTCTAAGTACAAGTACAAGTATCATTAAATTTTTAACCTATCACTGCCAGGTCATGTGTACCAGCACCATAACAAATCGCTTGGTCTGCGGGGTACAACCTAATACATGCGGCGATGCGCCAGAGCACGTGAAGCGGGATGTTTGGCTTGATGTAGCAGACCCCCGCACCCAGTGTCTGGCCATTGCCAGAAACCACTAGTTTATCAATCTCAGGGATTTCTGTGAGGGGTTAAACACAATGTCCAAGTACATAAAAAGCTGTACTTAAGACCAAGTACATGCACATGTACTTGGACCCAATCCTGATCAACTGCTTTATATAATAATTGTTTTAGATTGCTTTGAAAATGCAATTTACTGAGGATACCCATTACTGTATAACAGAAAATGTGATGCTGTAAGTTGTGAAATAGAAACACCAGTATGGCATATTCTAAAAATTGATAGTCTGATGATTAAAAAAAGTTTATTACAGTTAATTAGAGACTCTTGTTTCTAAGAAGAAAATAATGACATGTTACTACTCATGTTCCATAACATTTCTGTGTTTGGGGAAGGACAACTGCCTATATATTTTGCTACACCATGAATGAGGTGGCAAGATGTGAGCAAAGGACAAATCAAGAAAGGCCCACTATCTGAATTTATAGATACAAGTGGTATACCTTAAAAATTTATGTGTCACAAGAAATAATACCTGGAAAAAGATTTACACTCTTAAATTTTGCCTCACATACCATGATCTTTGCCTCTTGCCTAAGGCACCACTTGATATCATTTAAATAATCCTGTTATACTTCAAAGGTTCCTAGAGTTATAGTCTATTTCAACACCAGTTCCCTCTCAACAATGGTGGTATATGAGCCAGGAAAGACTGCTGGCCTGGTCATCTGCTGCTGTCAATGCATATGCCTGATTCATAGCTCTCATCATATCATTATCTAAAAGAATGGCCTAGGGAGCCTAGCTGCTCAGTGAGAATTCTGTTTAAAATCACCTAGTGACCATAAAGGTCTGCAGGGAATATCTTATGAACTATCATTTTAGTTATATTCATATGTGCTTAGCTGTTTTAGATTGTAGGTTTTTTGTAAATTCTGATCTTTTCTATAAGTGACT
>NC_051397.1:339368-354368 GCF_015228065.2 Penaeus monodon
TGACATTCGCTTAGTAAACTGTAGAGAAAAATAGAAATTAATAAATGAAGAAGGTCCTTAGGCATGTCATATCTGTCATTGTTGTCAATTACCAGGCTTACCTCACCTCACTCGATTTCCCCATTCTTTAAATTATTGGGGAAACGTATTTTCCTAATGTAATTAATAACATTAGTGTTATCATTATTATTATTTACATTGTGATTATTTAATTGTTATTAACATTGCTAATGGCAATAAAGAATATAAAACAAAAATCTTTTCAAGAAGTCAGATTAGGTAGGACTAGCAATTTAATTCTTTTGGAGCGATCTGTGTGTAAACAAAATTGACAAAATCAAATCATAGTGGATGTGGCATATATGTACAAACCCTCCTGGCATCAATGGGTTAAGCCACATTTCTAAATTCTGCAGGCTGTCTTCATGCAATACCAGCTGAAGTCAGGAAGACTGAGCAATAGAGATCCACTGACTTGCCTGGAAGAACACTATCTCTTGTCAAGTTTTTCCAAGGCTCTCCCCCTAGGTCACACCAAATTTGAGAAGAACCAAGGAAATGAGAAATGCTGTGTAGACATGAAGATTCTCCCTCGAGAGCAGGAGAGCATGGTAGAGAGAGTTGTTTCATATGTCAACCAGGTAAGAGATTGCAAGTGAGATGAGGGGAAAGGATTATATCCACTTGATCACTTGGTAGACAGTACTTGGCAAATGTATTGAAATAAAACAAAAGTAAAATTTCATACCTTATTTCAATTTCTCTTGCACATATTTAAACATCAAAGGGTAAAAAAATAAGGATGATGTCTGACTTAACGAAAAGATGTGTTTTATATGTAGCTGTTGCCCATGGTCTCTGAGGAAGGAGTGAGAGTGCAGGACTTCACTACACTACTGCATGCTTTGGAGCTGATTGTGTCTCTTCAGTTTTATCTGTCGGATGCAAGGTAAGTCAGTGACAACTTCTGTAAATTTTTTCATTTTTTTATGGAGACTTAATTATTTAATTATTATTTTTTAGATATTGATTTTGGCTTTGTTTCTTTTCTCTATTTATTTATGAAGTTTGTGATTGTGAATGATTTTTGATGTAATTAGTGCGAGATCTGTCATCTAGGTACATATTTTCCTTGTCTTTACAAGTTCTGGTGCACATCATTTATAAATACACCCAGGAATCTCAACTGAACTAAGTTTGTGCAGTCTTTTCAATGGCATTACACATTCAAATACCATGGTAAACAAAAAAGAGAAGAATCCACTCTTTTCTCCATAAGTTTCACCATAAAGAGATACAGAAAGATCAATTTCTCTTTTCTCAGACTGTGGATACCTTGCTGTTCACTCTGCATTCTTGACAGCTCTAGGAGTGTTTGGTTCCTGTTTCCTTGATCCACAGGATTTCTCCCTCTTTTGCTGTCTTTCGTAGCAAATATACCCCCCACCTTTTTTTTTCTATCCATTCCTCATGCAGTTACAGCAATTTTTTTACTTGCACATTGTTTCTCCTTTTCGGTGTGGTTTCTCACTTTGATTCCTTCCACTCATCAACACTTGGTGGCCTGAGTATGATTCTGGTTTTCTGAGGATTGACTGTAGCAGCAGTGACCATCTCTTAGGGTCTTGTGGTAAAGTTACAAATGATGTTAAATCCGACATGGATGTAAAAAGAGAAGACTAGCAGCAGCTAAAAGGCAGCTTGTAAAATTAAATCATCTCCGGAGTACCAGAAATATCACCACGTCTAAAAGGTGAAACTTAAAATCATTGATAATTTAGCTCTCTCTATGGATGTGGAACATGAGCACTGAACAGAGACAAGAGACAGAGACAGAGACAAGAATTCTGCTTTTCAATGCGATGCTTTTGAAGGATCCTTGGAATCACCTGGAAACAAAGAACTGCAAATGAAACTGTAATGGAGAAGATTAAAGATTTCATTGGAAGTCATGAACCCCTTATTGAAACTGTGAAGAGGAAGCTACCAGGTGTCCAGGAACATTGGCACACACTATCATGCATGGACAAGTATATGGACAGAGGACTAGAGGCCAACCAAAACACACCTGGCTAAGCAACAACAAAACTGAACTGGTTAAGCCATCATCAATAATGTACAAAAAAGCAGAAGATCAAGAGAATTGGTGGAGGAGAGAGTTAGTTTATTCCAGCCATGGGAATAAAGTAATAAGCTTCACAACCCCAACTAATGGAATGCCAGCAATATCAGGTGGTGTTGAGGAATGATGGCACTGTTTTCCATGTTTATTTATCCTCTTTGTTGGGAAATTGTTCTGAGCCACATTTTTTTTTAGCAAAGCTCAATTCTCCATACAGGCTGGATGTGCTCCTACAAGGTAGTCTAACCCTCAACTCTGTGCCAAACTGGTTAGTTGTGATGGGCTCCTATAAGATCGCTTAGCTCCTGACTCATGTGTGCATTGTCATTTATACAATCAGTCATCAAGTGCTCCAATAAGTTAGCCTACTTCTGACCTACCTTTGCTGATCTCCAAATGCCAGCTAGTCATTTTGTGCCCCAGCTTATGATAAATAGCTACCTATTTATTCTATTTTATTTCTTCCACCTTCCCTCAGTTGATGATTGGAGGCTTTGATTGGAGTTAGCCACAAAGTGGGATCTCCCATCTCTTGTATGGTGGGAAGGAACACTTTTGTTTGATTGCTTCCCTCTTTCTCGTCTGCGGATAACATTGTGTGCTTTGTTTCTTCACTGAATCCTATCTCTTCTCCATGTGCACCTCTGCTGTAGGAGACAGGGAAGAGTGCTCTTCCCTCAGCTTCTCCTTTTACTAGTAGGAAATGAAGAGCTCCCAACTCCCAACCAACTCCATTCAAGCTTGGCATTGACTGACATGGTACATTCTTATTCACTCAATTCTCTTTACCACAACTGTACTGGGACTGTCAAAAACTGGCAGGATTTTTCCTGTAACTTTTTTGTTACGAGTGAGATGTACTTAGTGTTTACTGATATATTCTTCAGCCATGTCATTGGTTGATGTATTTGAGATATGGTGAGGAAGTATATAGTTCTTGTGTTTATACTAAGCTCTTTAAATGCCTACAACCAAAATTTGCCTCAGCAGAATTTGGTTGTCTGGCTCGGAGTTGGGTGTGTATACCTTATCCCAGTGTCTGTTCATGTTTACCATAAAATATGATCATCCATCACTTGTTAGTGAATTGGTGTTTGCTTTTATATCAAAATGATGCCATAGGGAGTGAATGTGTGTTTACCTTTTATATCGAAGTGATGCCATAGAGAGTGAATGTGTGTTTACCTATTATATCAAAGTGATGCCATAGGGAGCTTTTTATTCCCTTTGGCCTATTATCGATGCACTGCTTCACCATCATGTTAAGTGTGTATGGCACTGTTGTCATTCCTCTTATGGCCAGAGTATATATTCTCTTTCTGAGATTGTGTTTAACTTCCACTCACCAGTTTTGGACACGTGTATTATGTAGCAGTTGTGTTGTTGGTCTCTGGCTACTGTATTGCCATTTTACTAAAGATAGTACAAGGGCTCATGACCATAAATGCCACACAACCTTCCTCTAACATATGGGTTAACCAGTTAACCCTTTGCCGACGGGTGGCATATACGTACATGCCATGGTGTATGTATGGCCATGCCATGATTTTTTTTTTTTTGTTACAATTACGGCAAAATAATATTTTTTTGCCACTGAAAATGTGATTAAGTAGTTTTTAACACTTTCTCATTTTTTCTATACTTTGCATTTCATAAAGGCTTCTCAGGCTTCCAAGGTTAGCGTAAAAAAAAGTTACGTCGGTAATCGACTACATTGGCCGGAGATATTATACAGTATTCACGAAGTGATGATGTAAAACCACATGAAAATACCAATATATAAAAAGAAAAAAAAAATCACGTATTTATAAAAACACTGAACATAAAGCGTATATATATATATATATATATATATATATATATATATATATATATATATATATATATATATATATATATATATGTATATATATATATGTATATATATATGTATATATATATATGTATATATATATATGTATATATATATATATACATATATATATATATAAACTCTGAACATAAAATTATATATATATGGAAGTGATAATATAAACCTGTTGAAACCAAAAAAAAAAAAAAAAAAAAAAAACTGCAGTTTCAACTCCATGATGCCACCCACTGCTTATTTTATTCAGACTACAGAGCGAATAATGATCAACTATGGAGTCTATATAACAACAAAAATATCCTACAGTCTTGATTTATCAGGAAATATGGCAAATAGAGACCTTGGAAAATAATAATTATGAAAATACAACATAGGCTCTTAGTATTACGAAGAAAAGGCAAGGGATGCTGGTATTGGGCATGAGCGGTCGCGCATGCTAGGGTGACGATATAAGCCCCGGGCAGCGAGGCCCGGGCCACTGTGAATACTACCCGTCGGGAAAAGTTAATGATATACTGTCCTTTGTTTTGCTCTACTAATTTTGTTTATATGTAAATGGCTCCTACATGTGCTTTATTACCACAGAGTCAGATACTTGGCCTGCTTAGCATGTTATCTGTGTTATGGAAACACGAAGACTCCCCCCTATCGTGACATCCTTCAAAACGCTCTCACACCAGTCCCAGTGAAGCTGAGAGGAGGAAAATTCCTTTATACCCCAATAACTCGTATGCTTTCACAATAGTGGTGTCTGGTGGCCCAACATGATGTATCACAATATTTTCTTCTATGGCGAAGTGGGCCACCGGTGTACAACTTGCACATTGCTCCACCAGCGACCCAGCTCGCCATGCTGGAGTTCGTTGTTCCTAGTGGCAAAAAGAACAAAAGTCAAGAAGAGGTTTTCAAACCAGAAAGTGTAATGGCATACAACAAGGCAAAGAAAGGTGTGGATGTCTCTGACCAGTGTACATCCTACAACAGTCCTCTGAGAAAAAGCAAAAAATGGTACAGAAAGTTAGCCTTTGAACTGATTACTGGACTATCAGTAGTAAATGCTTAGGTTCTTCATTGTCAGTACTTCCCAAGGGTTAAGATGAGTCAGCTCAGAGTCAGAGGCTTTAGTGTGTTCCCTCATTGGAGATGAACCTTAGAACATTAGGCCTGAGAAAAGTCCTGGAGTTATATCAGGCAAAAGAAGTCTTCATGTACTGACTGAGAAAGAGGGACCTAAGAGATAGACAAGAAAAAGGTGGTGTGGCTGTTACAAAAAAATCACTCTGAAGGATTTCAAGGTTGCAAAAAAAAAAGCCAGAAGAGTAAACACATTCTGCTCTGAGTGTGAAGATCAGCCACACCTATGAATTACATGTTTTGCTGAAAAGGACAATGCATAAATTTCATGTAAATAATACTTTCTTTTCATTATAAGGAACACAATGTTATACAATATGCCATTGTATTCATTATTATTGTTTTGTGAAGCTACATTATTCTAGTAATTACTGAAAGGATTTTGTTGTAATAAGCATCATATGCATTTTTGAAGAAAGTTCAGCTTTATTTTTTTTAAGTTCATGTCAGTATAGGATTGAAAGATTCCAAAGTGTATATGTGGTATTGTTCAAAGGAGTTACACCAATCATACCAATTTTCAAATTCATATGATTAATTATATTAATGACAATACATTTTCTCATGTATATTTTATATCAGTATAATGGTTTTCAATTTTATAATTTCAATTTTGTATGGAATATTGTATTTTTTTGTTTTTCTTAACCATTTCTTACTTTTACTTATGAAAAATAAACTTAATATTAAGTCCTGGAGTCTCAACATGTTGCACCAAAAATTGTGTTTACTTTTCCACTTATTCATGTCCCTTGCTAATGTATGAAAGCCAAAAAACATAGCCAATCTATGTATAAAAAAGAAAAAAATTAAATATATATATATATTGCTATGCCAGTGGGTCTTTGTCTCTGTGCGAAACATGTGTTAACATGAAAAGGATGACCTGGGCATGTGTTAACATGAAGGGACCTGGGCAAACATGACGCAACTGGCTGTGAGCGGAGGAGCAGAGGAACAAGCCAAGAGAGGAGTTGGGTGCTGCTCCTGTGAAGACCTGTGTGTGCCCTTGTGACCTGATAAACGTTGTGTTGCCCTGTTATAAGCTGTATCGTGCAGTGTGACATGCTGGTTTCCCCCTGTATTGTGCCTATAGAAAAGTGTACGGGTAAATAACTTGTGTAAATAAAGGAAAGACTGTCATCGTGTGTTTATTTCGTGCCCTGCCTCGCGACTAGGCCTTTTCCCTCCTGGTGTTCTGGGACGCTGTGGTGCTCGGTGCCTCTTGGAGCTGTTCAGTGTTCACGACCCTGTGAATAGCACGGCGTCTGCCTAGCCTGCCTTGTGTTGGTGGCAGAGAGACGAGGCGGTCAGCGTAACAAATGGTGTCAGAAGTGGGATTTGTGATATTTGATCAGTGACGCGCCAATTTATCATGTCGTCCAAAGATGGCGGCAGCCATGTAGCGAGAGGAGGCTATGACTGAGGCAGGCACGAGTGAGGTGAAGCCGAGCCAGATGGACCTGATCACTGCCATGCTGGCCGGTATGAGGGAGGAAATGGCACAAAGGGCAGAAGAGCAGGCACAGAGGGCACGCGAGTAGGCGCACTATCTTGTCGAGATGCAGGCAAGGAAGGCAGAGGAACAGTTCTGCCAACTTGTTGAGGTGCTACAGAGCAATCTTGCATCTGTGAAGATGGAAACTCAGCAGTACACCGACAAGGCCTGCAACAGCGTGAAGAGTGAACTGATGGAGGAGGTGCAGACTCTGAAGGGCGAGGTTCAGGGCCTGAGGGAGGAAGTGAAGGAGGAAAGGCGGCGTCACGAGGTAGTAACGCTGCAAGCAGAGAAGGCAGACGAGGTTCTGGCAACAGATGCTAGAGTGTCAGATTTACTGGGGTCTGCCTGGGGTCCGTGGCAGGAAACCCCCGGGCCTCGCATCGTCGTGTCGGAGCCAGTGATCGCTGCAGAAGGCTGGGGACCCATCGGAACCGCTCCCTTGGGTATAGGTGGCGGCAAACTCGAACCCGGTCAACCTGCCTCGTTGCCTCCCTCACCCCCTTCCTCCCCCCGGGCGTGTTAGTTCACGGCACGCGTTCTCCACCCTGCAGCCCCTCGGCCTCCAGACATTCTGTGAGGCATAAGCCAGCTGAGTACGACGGGAAGGTGGCCTGGGAGGCATATGTCGCCCAATTTGAAATACTGGCATCTGCCCAGGGCTGGAGCCAGGAAGAGAAGGCCCTACAGCTGGTAACAGCGCTAAGGGGCCCCGCGGTGGAAGCATCCCAACATGCCTCTTACACCAGCGTGGCAGAGGCTTTGAAACGCCGTTTCGGGCACCACCACCAGGCCGAGGTATATCGGGCCCACTTGAAGAAGCGGACTCGTGAGCATGGCGAGACACTGTCCCAGCTGGCACAGGATGTGGAGGCGCTGGTAAGGAGGTCGTATCCTGCAGCTGCGGAAGAGATGATCATGGTCCTGGCCCGCGATTTCTTTGTTGACGCTTTAAAGGACCAGCAGCTGCAAATCTACGTCAAGCAGGCACACCCTGAGGACCTGCAGGTGGCGCTGGCGAGGGCCTTGGAGTTCGAGGCCTTCCTGAAAGCAACCAGTGGCCTAGGGCCAGCTGCTCAGCCCCGCTGTGACCTCCGGGGCCGGAAGGCTAATGTGGAGAAGGTAGCATTGAGGAAGGTGAGCCCGAGCACTTTCCAAGGCTTGTGTTGGCGCTGCGGTGAGGAAGAGCACAGACGTAGTCAGTGTCGGAGGGAGCGGAGAACACATCCTCTCAACCGGACGGATTCTGATGCCTTCCAGCAGTGCTGCAAGGACTGTGGTAGGTATGGTCACCATCCGATTGCATGTCCTAAGGCTAAGGAAGTGGTACAGGCGGAAAACTCGGACATGCTGGAGAAGGGGGCCGAAACCCAGCCGTCCTCGGTTCCCGGCCCCCCGACTTGGGTAAGCTGCCGTCGAACCAGCACGATGCAGGTGGAGGGCTCAGTAGATGGGAAGCCATGCCACCTGACAGTGGACACTGGGGCTGAGAAGACCCTAGTGCGGCCTGATATGTTGGCCACTATGCGACTTCCAGACGCACCACAGAGACTGTGTGGTGTCACGGGGCATTGTGTGCAGCTCAAGGGGCCAGTGGAGGCTCGTATTGGCGTGGGCAGCACGGTGCAGCGGCTGCCGGTGTATGTGAACGATCTGGACGAGCACTGCTTGCTGGGCCTTGACTACCTGACGCAGAGTAAGGCGTTGTCGACCTTGGACGGAAGCTGGTGAGGGTGCACGGTGAAGATGTGCCCCTGCTTCCAGTGGTTGGCTGTGCAGAGGTAGTTACGGCTGAGCGACTGCACCTTGCCCCCAGGACAGAGTCTAGAATCCGGTGTCGACTATCAAGAGTGATGCGTGGAGTAGAGGGCCTCGTGGAGCCCATCCAAAACCTGCAGCTGGCTGATGGCGTAGCGGTTGGGCGGAGCCTTGTTGGACCAGGGGAGGGGTTAGTTACAGTGTTGGTAGCTAACTTCTCCGATAAGGCCCAGAAGGTGCCAGCTGGTGCAAAGCTGGGCACTTGTGAGGAAGTGGAGCGTCCAGAAGAGTCGTCGGGGAGCGAGGAGTTGGTTGGTGTGGGGCCGTTGCCTGACTTCCTCGAGGACTTGGCGCACCGGCTGTGGCGTTACCATGGGCCAGGAAGCTACTCCTGGGGCCATGGTGAAAAAGAAGATGACGTTAGCCCCAGTAGCGGCGATGAGGACATGGCAGACGCTAACCGAGATGAGGATGAGCATTTGGATGGTGAGGACGATGCAACAGATGTCAATGGTGACCATGAGCCAGGTCTTGGGGCAGAAGATATCCCTCTGGGTGCCACTGCCAATCTACCGCCGCCCACACCTCCTCCAGAGCGACCCCAGCGAGAGCGAAGAAAGCCGCGCTGGATGAAAGATTTTTGTGTTTCTGAGAACTGATTTACAATTACGGTTACTTTTGTTTGAAAGAATTTTGTTTGTTCCTGAGGACTAATTTTTAAAAAATTTTCTGTATTTTGTTTCATGTTTAGGTATGTCAGAGCAGACGGGTCGTCTGCTTGATAGGGGGGGATAGTGCTATGCCAGTGGGTCTTTGTCTCTGTGCGAAACATGTGTTAACATGAAAAGGATGACCTGGGCATGTGTTAACATGAAGGGACCTGGGCAAACATGACGCAACTGGCTGTGAGCGGAGGAGAGGAGGAACAAGCCAAGAGAGGAGTTGGGTGCTGCTCCTGTGAAGACCTGTGTGTGCCCTTGTGACCTGATAAACGTTGTGTTGCCCTGTTATAAGCTGTATCGTGTAGTGTGACATGCTGGTTTCCCCCTGTATTGTGCCTATAGAAAAGTGTACGGGTAAATAACTTGTGTAAATAAAGGAAAGACTGTCATCGTGTGTTTATTTCGTGCCCTGCCTCGCCAATAGGCGTTTTCCCTCCTGGTGTTCTGGGACGCTGTGGTGCTCGGTGCCTCTTGGAGCTGTTCAGTGTTCACGACCCTGTGAATAGCACGGCGTCTGCCTAGCCTGCCTTGTGTTGGTGGCAGAGAGACGAGGCGGTCGGCGTAACAATATATATATATATATATATATATATATATATATATATATATATATATATTTTTTTTTTTTTTTTTTTTTACTCATCTTTGCACTACCGGTGTACTAACTCCCAATAAGGGAATATAGTTAGTGGTACACATGTAGACCAAGATGCTGGTAATGTGTTAATCTCATCAGTTTACCTCATATCTTGATTTTTTTTTTTTTTTTTTTTTTTTTTTTTCCGGGTGACAAAGATAGCGGGCGATTGGCCGTGGCTGGGGTCCCCACGTGCGCCACTCACCACAGGAGACCAAATCAGAGCATAAGCTCTGGTTTTATGCCCCATTTTATACCCTTGGGATTATATTGAAGTTTGTGCGAAATGGAGGTGAGTCGTCAACTGGTGGAACCGATCCCTTGTCATGACCTCGGCAACGAGTTCTTAATGCAGGACATGGTTGACCAGAAGTCGTGATAATTGGAAGGTTTCCACACTCCTGTGGGAGTGGAAAAGAGAAAAAAGTAATACATTCTGACTGGTCAATGCAAGATAATTATTCATTATGGATAAAAAATGGAAAGAACACAAAATCAATAATTTACCAGTTAGTCTCCTCAATAATGTAATGAAGATCTCCAACGGCGTACTGGAAACATCCAGCGTCGCCTTTACGCCTGGGTCACCTCGAAACCCATGGCAGAGGGGGATGTTGTCTTTTCTCCTCCACATGAACCTTGGTCCCCGGGGCATTCACAGACCTGAGTTTTTCTACATAGATGGATAATGGTTCATCACTATCAATTGTGTCCATTTGCTCGACGTAGTCCCCAAGCGGGGAGAAGGCGATCGGCACAAAAGGCATGCTGAGGCACCTTTGAAGGAGGTGCTGTTGAGGTAGATGGTTGAGGGTCACCAACCTCAGAGGAGGAAGAGCTTCTGTGCATGCTTGCTGGTCAAGGCATTGCAAGAGCGAGGAAAGAATGAGGTGGAAGCACCTCTATATATATGGAAAAATTCCCACACTTTGACCTGCTGGGAAACTTTGAAGCAACAGTAGCCAAAGAGGTCAAAGCAGCATGGGTCACATGTCACATAACATGGCCAATCACATCATTGCCTGTATACTGACATCACTTCCTCTGTGTGAGTGCGTATGTCTGTCCATGTGTGCATGTGCGCGTGCACGGGCATGCACGCGCGGCGTGTGTGTGTGCATGTGCGTAAGCGCAGGTGTGCATGTGTGTACGTTTGTGGGTGTGTGGATGTCACTGTATGTGCGTTGCCTGCCTGCACGCTTGTGTGGATGTCACTGTATGTTTGTTGCATGCGTTGCGCATGTGTGTGTGTGTGTGTGTGTGTGTGTGTGTGTGTGTGTGTGTGTGTGTGTGTGTGTGTGTGTGTGTGTGTGTGTGTGTGTGTGTTTGTGTGTGTGTGTGTTTTGAAAGTAAAGTTGGTGTCTAAAGACGTCACTTCCTCTTCATGACGCCACAATTGCGTACACACCCATGCTCATACCCACGCACACAGTGACATCGCACACACACACACATGTGCGCGTGCGCGCGTGTGTGCACGTAGCGCACATACAGTGACATCCATACACACACAAGTGTACACACACACACACACACACACACACACACACACACACACACACACACACACACACACACACACACACCTCTGTCTCTCTCACACCTCTGTCTCTCTATCTACCTCTGCCTACCTGCCTGGCTATCTGTCAATCTATCTATCTATCTATCTCTGTTTCCCTTCTTCCCTCCCAAGTTGCAACTTTATTTTTCATTTTCATTATTATTATTATTTTTTTTTTTTCTGTATGTTTGTCTCCCTCTCTTTCTCTGCTCATAACCCCTACTCCCTCCATCCTTTTATATGACTTCAAACTCCAGGTAAATTGAAGTAGTAACTTCACATCTTTACATGACCTCATGACATAACTAGTGATTACGTGTAAAATAAATAATAGGGCGGGAAGAACAGTGTCATACATATGAGACACCCTACAATGAGCCATTTTCGGGGCGTCACACTGGTGTGACACCCAGCTTGAGTGGGTTTAGGATTGGGGTGACAAAGCTCTTGTGAGGTCAACTGAGTGTAACAAATTTGAAAGTTCTTGTGAGGTCATCTAAGTGTAACAAATATGAATGAAATCAAACCATGATAAGGCACTGTACATGCACTTAGCAGATAATTTTGAAAATGTACACTTGGTGTGTTGGCCTCTCTTTTCTTCTCCTTTTTATAGGTAAAAGCATTCCTGACTTAGTTCTGTTCATCACTTTCCTGTCTGTAGTGACTTTTCATGTGTTTGTGATTTATTCTTTTCCGTGTTTGTAAGGATGTGTTCTTCAGTGAGCACACCTTTCCCTTGTCCTGTATTACCATAGGTGAGGGTGTTACACTCATCCCTATTTTATTGGACAAAATAAAACTGATGAATGGGGAGAAGAGGTTTGTCATGGAGTTTGTCAGGGTGGATTTTTTCCTTATTTTGATTTTTCATAAAACTTAGATGCACAGTGCAACTGCAGTAATTGCATGAAGTCGTCTTATTTGAGATTTCTGATTGGGTTTATACCGGATTTCATCTGCTAACCTGTGGGATTAAACTAGACAATAACGAGCTATGATCATTTTATGACCTCCATTATGAAAACAGTTTGAATTAGGTCTACATAACAAAAACATCTTAAATGCTAACCCTTCCAAAATGTCAACCAGACTGGAGACACTCCTGGATCAGGTCATGAGCCAGGTAGGTTTGGGTCTCAAGAAGATTTGGAGTGAACCGGAGGTTTCTCGTTGGAACCAGCTCCTGCCTCTTTTGGAACATCTCAGCATGCTGTACTCTAGAGTCACCAATTGTGCAAGACTTTGTGAGGTAAAGAGTAATTTCAGATTCCTTCTTTTGAGTGGATGCTTTATTTTGATGTGATATGTTACTGCTAAGATATCCATATCTTCACATTCACACTAATATTTTCATAACCTTCACAGACTAACATTATATATTTGTTGCCTTAGGATCAAACCACAAAGAGGAAGAGAGAGCAAGTACGGAAATTGTTGATGTCCAAAACGCCTGTGGTTCTGTACAGCTTGATTTTGGAGGCAGTGAGGGCTAGGGCCACAAAACCTGCAAACACAACCCAGCTTGGAACTACACAAATCAGCATGAGCAGAAGGCCCTTTACAAGTGGTAGAAGTAAGATATTGTGTCCTTTAGCAAAATTTTGTGGGAATTTCCTATATTTATATTGTTTTATTGTCTTCATGAAAACTACAGAATATATATTACTGGTATTGTTATATCAAAGGTTATATTAGTAATTGTCATTGATTTCCATTGCATTAGCCTGTTTGCAAAGTGCTTTTACATACATAGGCCAACCATGAGGAACAGGAGATCATATATATATATGTTTGTATTTTATTTTGTGTATTGCAGATGCCATGGATGATGATTTTGACATAGACTTTGATGACATAGAGAGCGAATCCACAGTATTAATGAAGAGTGACTTTGAACAGTTTGAGAATGATGATGAGGACACATCCAGTGGCACAGATGGTGAGTTTTGTAAGAAAGAATTTATATTGGAGAAGTGTCTGAGTTGATTTAAAATATTTATACATCTGAGTGTGTTATTTTTTCCCGTATAGAGTGGTATGTCTGTAAGCTCATACTGTTACATAGGACCCCTAAACGTTCTCATTTTCCATGCTATCAGGGACAATGGGTAGGTGGTAATTTTACATTTTAGGAATGTATTGGTTTTATTCATTTTCTGTGCTTAATTATTTATTGTGAATGTGTTAAAGTATAATAGATAATTGTGACATCATAGTATACAGCATTATTGCAAATCATTTAGAATGATAGTGCAGTTCTCTCCCATCTCCTGCCTGCATACCAGAATGCCTAGAGTATATATCCAGGAATAACACAACAATCCATATTTTTCCCCTGTACAAAAGACCAGCTGAAACTTGATGAGAAGAGCACCCTAAGCTTAAAGGACCAGTGCATTGTGGAGGCCCAGAAGCTCATCATCTTTACACATGGATTTGTGCAGGGCGGAGAGAGGGGTGACGAGAATGACCAGCCTTTATTGGAGGTTGCAGAATTGATGGAGGACCTAGCCAAGAGCAGTCAGCTAGAGATGACTGATGTTGCTGTGGTGAGTTAAAAGAGAGAGAGAGGGAAAGGAAAAGGGAGAGAGAGGGGGAGAGGGAGAGGGAGAGGAAAAGAGAGAGGGAGAGAGAGAGGAGAAAGAGAGGAGAAAGAGAGGAAAGAGAGAAAGAGGGAAAGAGAGAGAGAAAGAGGGAAAGAGAGAAAGAGGGAAAGAGAGAGAGAAAGAAGGAAAGAGAGAGAGGGAGGGGAAAGAGAGAGAGAGAGATAGGGAAAGAGAGAGAGAGAGGAGGAAAGAGAGAGAGAGAGTAGGGAAAGAGAGAGAGGAAGAGGAAAGAGAGAGAGAAGAGGAAAGAGAGAGAGAGAGAGGAAAAGAGAGATAGAGAAAGAGAGAGAGAAAGAGAGAGAGAGAGAGAGAGAAAAGCATTTAGAGAGGAAGGAAGGAAGGAGAGAGGGAGAATGCTAATAATTATTTGTTAATTTATTTTTTTTTCTTATTTCATTTATATATTATATTCTTTCAACTTTTCCATGTATATATTGCTGATGGTGTAAGGAAAAGATATTGCTGAAATTTTTGTACTATCTTAATGCTTTTAATTGATAATTTCTCTGTTGATGTGATTGTGATGTTATTAGCATTTTTTTTTTTTTAAAGAAAAGAATGTGCTTTATTGACATAATTACCTGTTTTTCAGATACTGAACTTCGTCATTTCACTGTTCAAGGTTGAGTATGATGAGGCCAACATGCAAGATGGGTTTGTTCTTTTGAGTGCTGTCAGCATGAAGTATTCATCAGAACCGCAGGTTGCCTCCTTCATTATCAGCATCCTCACAGGTGGGTAGAGATGATGTGATGCCCTTCTGAGTGCAGTAGATAAATGTGTGCATTAATATATAAATCTCTTTCTCTCTTTCTCTCTTTCTCTCTTTCTCTCTTTCTCTCTCTCTCTCTCTCTCTCTCTCTCTCTCTCTCTCTCTCTCTCTCTCTATATATATATATATATATATATATATATATATATATATATATATATATATATATATATATGATATAATACCTTTTAATTTTTGCCTTTTTTATGATTAAATAAGTGAAGAAAATTTTTTAAAAACATGTTTTGAGATATTTTGGAAGGAAAATAGAAGGTTATGAGTGAAAATTAAACCTTAAGAAAGAAAAAATGATTTTG
>NC_051397.1:364368-369368 GCF_015228065.2 Penaeus monodon
CTGATGACAGTATGTGACCGCCTCATGCCAACAATTTCTCATGAAGGGATGTTCCCATCACCCACCCCTCAACCAAAGTTTTTTCATGATGGGATGTTCCTGTTACCCTCCTTTCACCCAAATTTCTTCATCACTTGATAATAATATCAGCCTGCCACTCGACGCAATTTTTTTCATGACATGATAGTCATGTCATCTGGATCCAAGTGGTTAACAGAGCCTAAGTTGCAATTTAGTTAACTGGTACTTAGAAGGTTAACTCATGTTTAGCAAAAATAGCAGTAGGAACCTGTTTTACATGAAATTGTATAAATTATACCTAGGCCAGTTGTTGCTAAGTTTTATCAAGATTTTATATATTTTGTGTTTTTGGAATATCACATCCCTAAGATTGTGTTTCATCTCTAGAATATACTATTATTGATACTGGTGACTTAATGACAGGAAAACTTTCTCCTAAATTTCAGATCAATTGCAATGAACTCCTGCTGAATGTATGCCAGAGTGCTATAGAATATTGTCCAGACAGTCTCTCCTCAATCATCCCAGTTCTGTTTACAAGGTCTGTTTATTTTTCATTATTTTCTCCGTAGTTTATTTGTATTTTGACCTCCACTGAAGTAAAGGTGAAGCATTTATTACTTTATTGACTGTTTATGTGGTTGGGCAGTTTCTGAACAGGAATAGAGTAAAAGGTTGCATTTTGTTTTTAAACTATTGGTAGGTTTGCCACAACCCAGGAACCAGTTGAGTGAACGTTAGTGGTAAACCAGGTCTGTATGGATCTAGACTCTAGGCCTGCTTGAAAGATTCATTGCCAAGACAGTCAATACTAATTAATGGGATATGCATAATCTTCAAGCTTCAAAAATATTGATAAAAATTTTTGCAGTATTTTATTTCTTGGCTGTTTTATGACCTGTAAGTATCTATTACATTTCAGAAAAATAGTTATCTAAGATATTAATTTTAAGTCCTTTTTTCACACAATGTCCTTGAAAGATAGTTTCAATTGTGCTGTTATTTTGATGATAGGGATATGTTCATTTTGTTGCATATCAGTTGTTGATAATGTTTGACTGAATTAATTGATAATGCAGTCAGCCTCAGCCTCAAAAAATTCTAGACTACGAAACCTCAATGGTCTGCAAGTAATGAATTCATGTCACAGATGTTAGGAGAGTCTCCAGTTCATGTCTGATATACCTTTGTTTTGTAATCTCACCAATACATGTATTTCTGATTAAGATATAATGAACATACATCAAATATGTCTCTTTTCTGGTAATGTTATTCATTCTCATTTGTTCCTTCTCTGCATTTGTCACACTAAACTATTTATTACTTCAGCAGTATCTCTGGTATCATGAAAATAGTAAAGTCTTGCACCTGTCAATCTTTCAAGTTTGTTTAGTTTTTCAGTTATCTCAGGTGCTTCAACTTCTTGCTAAAAACAAAGTAGCTGGACTTTATAAGTAATGCTCATGATGCTATATGATACAATATCTCACATTTGGGCAAAAGAAAATATAAATAGTTGGTTATAAGTTGTGAGGAGAAGGGGGGGGGTTTCTGCCATCAGTTAAGGGGAGCCACACTAATCTTGTCTATCCAACATTCCCCTTACAGACCAGGATACTTCCCCAGCCATCCTGGTCATAGGGATGAAAATCTCCACTTAGCACAATACTAAGCAAGAAAAGCTATGTTAGTATCTCATCCAGGGTACAGGGGAAAGGATGAAAAAATAAAAACTGTAGTATAGTTACTAAGAGGCTTATTGTTTGATCATCTAATTGATGATTATTATATCATATTTGGTATAATTACGTTATAGAGATAAGTAATATTTATAGCAACAAGCCATGGTGCCTCACTAGAATCTTAAGATTATCCAGACAAATGTTCATTTGATCAACAAATACAAATGCACACCCACTTTAATACACTGAAGATATGGAGCTGACTTTGGAAGTGATTTATGCCCTGGTGGACAAAGTGAGAGCCAGAGAACAATTATGGAAAATATCATGATAGCAGAAAATAAAAAATAACAATAATGGAGAAAACCAAGAAGAATTTTGCTTTGCACGAGGTATAATCATATGGCTGGCAAAGCTTTATCATGATTGAAATGTATTATATTTTACTCAGTTTCAGTTTTTCTTCAGTTTTTAGCATCCATAATAGCATCTATGCATTATTGATTTCACAGATAGCAGTATATGTTACTGGGAAGGTTATTGTCAGATTTTTTATTTCTGTTGAAATATTGGATATCTGGATAGATGGAAAGATTATATGTTATATGATGTTTAACCCATAACTGATGGGTAGCATTCATAGAGGCCGGGGCCTCGCTGCCGGGGGCTTATATCGTCGCCCTAGCATGCGCGACCACTCATGCCAAATACTAGCATCCCATGCCGTTTCTTTGTAATAAACAAAAAATGCACTAACCGACGTTTCACTCATGTTACAGTCCATTTGCCTACTTTTATATCGGACTTAAGCGGATATGGATAAATATAGACTCCATAGTTGATCATTATTCGGTCTATAGTCCGAATAAAATAAGCAGTGTGCGGCATCATGGAGTTGAAATCGTCGGTTTGTTGCATTTTTTTTGTTTGTTGCATGGTAAAAATGAGAGTTAAAACCGACTTAATCACACTTTCACTGGCAAAAAAATAATCTTTTGCCGTGATTGTAAAAAAAAAAAAGTCATGGCATGTCCATACATACTCTATGGCAGATGGTCCCGCCATACCATGGCATGTGCGTACATGCCACCCGTCGGCAATGGGTTAATAGAATAGGTGGAATGGCTTTTCTAAGTTTAGTGACTTTTTTCTTGAAATTTTCAATCAATATGTAATGATACTCGTAGAATCCACAACAAACTTCGATGCACATTTCATTCAGGAGGTTTCTGTAAACACTATGGTCTTTTCTGGGATGATAGTTCTCTATTGTATAGTGTGATCAACCCCCCCCCCCCCCCACCTGATCAGACTTTCAGCATGCCTATTTGGGCATCCTCTACCATTCATGACTAGTGTGACCATTGCTTTATGTACACGCACCTCTCATCACCACTATCAGGAAATGATTTTCTGCCCCAAAGTGTTAAAAGTAGCTGCATATTTAGAGAATTGAAAGTTTATTCACGGATAATTACCCAGACACTGGAATATCAGGTACAGTGTATCTTTGTTCCCATGCATATCATGCATCTCTAACACATTCTTTCCAAACAGGCTCCTGCCATTTACTCAGGAAGCATCCAGTGTGAGGGAGTCTACCTTGCAGATTATAACAAGGATGGTAATGTGTGAACAACAGGACATCCAGAAGGCTGTTGCATATTTACCACCCTTCCCTGATACAAGGTCAGTAATGTCTTTGCATGTCAATGTGGCATATTGTAGCACTGCTTTGGGTATAGCTTACAGCTTCATTGTAAGCACGATATGATATCCATCCACAATTTCGTCATCAACAGTGACTACAAGTGTCTCACTATCCTGAGTGACCATCATGGCCAGCTGGTGGAAGTTTTTCGGGGCAATCTTTTGTTGTACGATGAAGTGGAAAGCTTCCTAGCTTTGTCCACAGAGCAGACTAATGCACACTCTGTATCTCATATTCTCAAGCTGGTAAGTAAATGGTTTTGTGGATTCCACTTTTCTCCTTTGCTGCTATTACTTCTGTCTAATTTCTATTATTTTCTACCTTCTCTACTCTCATCTATTCTCTTCTCCTTCCACTGCTTTTTCTCTTCCTTGCTTCTCTCTTCTTTCTCTGTTTTTTTCTCATTCTTGCTCCTTTCTTTTCATTTCTTATTTTTTTCTCTTATCATTTCCTCTTTCTTTCTATCTGTTTGTCATCTCCATCTTTCTCTCTCCTCTCCTCTTTTTCCATTTCCTCTCTTGTTTTGTTTTCTTTCCTCCCCAGTTTTACTTGTAGGATTAAACACCACCACTATCAACCACATGAGATTGCAGATGGCATAGCATTCATGTCTCTTTTACAGATTCAGAACACCAGGTCACAGGTGAAACAGCTCTACAGTTCCCCAGACATAGAAGGTGTGACTGTTGGCCATCGCTTGACACAGGACCTTATGAATCTAACATTATCTACAGATGAGAAGGTTTAGTATATTTGTATTTGAGGAATTTCATGTTTTGTGTAACTCTCATCAATACGATTACTTTTTCTTTTTGTTTAAACTAGTTTTTTGTGTGTTTAGAACTTTTTATTTTTTGCTGTGACATATTTTTGAAGGGATAGTTTCATAGTCAGGTGATATCTGAACTATATGAAGTAGTAAATGTGAATAAATTAGGTAGTTATAGAAATTAATGATAGTGTTACCAGTTCATTTATACTTTCAAATATCCTTAGGTTGCACTGGAAGCAAGCAAATGCTTGGGAGAACTAGGCCCCATTCCCCTTAACACTCCGATCTTCCACATCACCAAAGAAAAATATCCTCTTAACACAGAAAATGTGCAAGGAGCTGTGGCATCCCTTATCATCAAGACTCTGAACATGTATGTTTTTTGAGTGACTTTATGCTGTTTGTACTAATAACCCAGTGCTGATGGGCATTTTGCACACTATACTTTGCACAATCAGCTGCTCAAGGGAAAAATTATAAGCAGCATATATAAATTTTTAGTAAATGAGGATAAAAGTTATTTAAAGCCTATTTTTGATTGGTTGTAACTCTTCAGTCAGTGCCATAATGGCCAAACTAGTGAACAAATATTTAGCATTCACACCTTAGAGCAGACTTGATACATATGGAATGGATGTACATACCAAATGGAAAGAAGTCCATTCATGCCACGGCATGTACACACATACCACCTGTTGGCAAGGAGTTCAGACATTGTATCGAATGTTTTTAACTGTTTGTGGTAAATCATTGCTAGGTTTGTAATTTGGTGTCTATGGTCCCCCTTAGGGCATGGTTTGGGCTTTATGTGGTC
>NC_051397.1:379368-389368 GCF_015228065.2 Penaeus monodon
TTGAGGGTTAGGATTTCTTTAGTTATGTGAGGAAGAAAGAAGGCTAAACTATGTGAACAGAGAATGGGCTCATTATCACATTTCTTCTAATCCATTATTCTTTTTTTAATCCCATTTCACCCTTTTTTTTTTCTTCTACTTTCTTTCTCAATCAAAGGCTCAGGAAGTAAAAAAGTCCTGGAAAATAGCTACCACCAGCTGGCTGTATACGGTGACAAGCTGTACCGTGAAGTGCACCAGTATTTGGAGTCCGACACCATCCAGGCCAAACGGGAGAATATCCAGAGGTCACAGGAGGAGTTGAAGCACATTAAGAACCTTTACAATTCTTGTACAGATCTTGCTGAGAAGAAGGAGGTTCATAGGTGGGTATAGCCTTGAGTATTGGCTAACGGTACAGCAATAGATGTATGAATGTATACCAGGCCTAGAGTATAGTATTACATATGAGGGAAGAAAGGCTTATCAGCTGGAGCATCTGATTTACATATAAATAATACCTGTCCTAATTTCTTTTTGTTATGATAAAGCTATTTTCATGGAAAAAAGAGTTAAAAGTGTTTTGTTTTACATCTTTTTTTTTTTCATTTTGCATGGTACACATAACCATTGGTATTGAGTACTTATTGTTGCAAGATTTTGCAATGGAAAATTATTATGCACATTGCAGTTGATATTACATGCATATGTCCATTATTTCCTTGTGCACTCTGATCACACTGTGTGAGTTGAAAACTTAACTGTTGAATATTTTATTAGAAACAGCATCTCTCAGGAATGACTTTGTTGAGTATTGTTACATTTATGGCAATTATATTTTTTATTTCATGAAAGTGTTTATCTACATAAAACTTTATGAATCTGGAAATATAATAAAGGCAGTTAAGCGAGGACAGGCTGAGTTAGTTTTCAGTATATTTTGAATATCTTGTAAACAGTGGTAACATCATAACCTAACCCCCTCCTTACCCTTCAGAATAACCCATTCCTATTCCCTCAATGCCCCACTTTCAACTCAGTAACTCATTGCTGCTGCCCACAATGCTCTTGCTTTATTTACCTAATGCTTGGGGGGGGTGTGTGTGTGTGTGGTGTGTGTGGTTGTTCTTGTGCAATGATGGCTGTGATGTGCTTGTAGCTACAAGAGGTCAGCTAGACTTGGGGACCTACAGGATGTCTAGACCTTTCCTTGAATTGGCGGGAATATTTTTATTTTTATTTTATTTTTTATTTTATTTTATTTTTTACTAATGCTGTGAATATTAATGGTGTTATTTTTATTATATACATTATAATTACTATAATGTTATAGACATTAGTAACAGCAATACAAGATAACAAAATATTTTCGAAAATCAAGGAAAAGAGTGAACAGGTGAGACATGGCATGTATGTACATACCATGCCTGTTGGCATTGGGTTAACAGTAATACTCCCTTCCTATTTTCCCCAAGCCCTCTCTACTCTCTTCATTCCTCCTTCCTGCTCCCCCACACCCCTCCTCCCCTCCTTACTTCTATCTCTCTTTCCTGACCTCCTCCCCCAAAGTGCCCTCATTGTCCATTTCTCTTCTCCTCTCAGTCATCCCACCATGCCGCCATTTAACACCTACCAATGCACCCCTTCCATCCTCTCCCAAAGACACAAAGGAGGGTGGCATCTTCCTAGGAATATTTGAGTAATCAAAGACTAGTAGTATTATGTTACCCTCATTATGCACATCATCAGACTTGTTTGTCTAAAAGAAAAATTTAGGAAACTTACCTATATCAACAAACAAGTAACCATTTGGTTGGTGCATAAACAGTGAGTGGATTCCAGGAATGAGATATTGAAATACTAAAAAGGAGTCTGCAACAGTCACAGTTTAGAATGTCTTGTCACCAAACAGTAAGAACACCCTCCTGCAGAAGAATATTGCCATAGACATGCAGGTCCTGAGAGAGTTGGAAGTAGAGGAACAGGAGTACATCTACCTGGCCTTGCAGAACTACCTCAAGTGTCTCTTAGTATCAAGTGAACACAACCTCCACATGCACAGAGTCGTGGCACTCTGGCTTGAGAATACTCAGCAGAAGGTCAACCAGCTGGTAAGTGTACGAGGTCAGATTTTTTCTTCTCATTTTATTCTTCTTCTTCCCTATCTTGATGATGATGTATTGTTCTTCTTGTTCCTTGTTTTGCACTTTCTTCTGCTCTTATTCATTTGAGATGAGAAATTAGGAAATTTACTTGGGCTATCCTTTTATATTGCAAGTGGAAGATTGTGATGTTCATAAGTATTTGTATTTTCTTAATTTTTTTGATTCAGGATTCTGGTTGGTTTCAGATTCATGAGTATGTAAACAAGATAAAGAGCTACAAGTTTGTTCCACTCATATACCAGCTAGTGGCAAGGCTCAAGCAGCAGGATGACAAGAGTGACACTTTTCCTCTCATCCTTTTGAATCTCTTAGGTAAGAACTTTGATTTATTTTTGGAAGCAGATGCCACTGTGGATGTAGAAAAACCCATTCATGCATGCACGCACAAATTGTAGATCATGGCTTTCCTCTGTTCAGTGACCACAGACTTTGAGAGCAGAGATGTTCTTGGAGGTTCACCATGGATATCGCTAATCAGTTCACATTGTGTGACAGTTACTGTCAGAAAAAGTAAAATCCTATCTCTTAGGAGACACTGGAGCCCATGAATGTGTATTGCATGGCTTTACAGACTGGGAATCTGGAATTGAACAGGTACCTTAGACTCAGATTCTGCTGAAGGGGGACAAGGAAGAGCATATCAGAAATCTTGTTGAAGAGATTGAAGGCAGTTCTTTTATTAAACAACCTTCACTCTACCTTCCAAACTTTGAAAAAAAGAAATGTTAACCCCTTCCCACAGGTGGGTGCAGTCTGCTCAGCAGATGTTCAGGTCTTGGGTACTAGCATATATATATATATATATATATATATATATATATATATATATATATATATATATAATATATATATATAAGGCCGCGATGGCCGAATGGTTAGAGTATCAGACTCAAGACTGTCATGACGGCAATCTGAGTTCGAGGGTTCGAGTCACCGGCCGGCGCGTTGTTCCCTTGGGCAAGGAACTTCACCTCGATTGCCTACCTAGCCACTGGGTGGCCAAGCCAGCCCAAGTCAGTGCTAGTCCCAAGCCCGGATAAATAGAGAGAATGATTACCTAAAAAGGTACCACCGGCACTCTCCGTGGAAAGGAACTGGGGACCCTACCACGTACTCACTCCAAGAGCATCACAGTATGAAAAAACTAAGTATCATGCTGTGACCACGGCGGCTCAGACATGAACCTACCATTAAAAGAAGAGATATATATATATATATATATATATATATATATATATATATATATATATATATATATATATATATATATACACACACACATATACATATATACATATATACATATGGACTGGATAATGGGCAGGGCTACTAGCCAAAGTCAGTGTGGAGCAACACTAGGCAATATCAAGGTCTCAGACCTTGACTTTGCTGACGATGTTGCTATCCTATCTGAGTCCTTGGAGTCACTGGTGGCGGCTCTTGATGCATTTAGCAATGAGGCGAAGCCCCTAGGGCTAGAGGTCTCCTGGACCAAGACCAAGATTCAGGACTTTGGGGGCCTGTTAGGGGAACCCGTTCAGATGATTCATGTTTGTGGCGAGGACGGTGAAGTTACAGAGAGTTTTACATACCTTGGTAACGTAGTCCATATCTCTGGGCTGTCAGACCAAGAAGTCAGTAGACGGATTGGTCTGGCAACAGGAGCCATGAACTCGATCAACAAGAGTGTTTGGAGATGTCGGTACCTATGCAAAGGGACCAAGATGCATGTCTTCAAGGCCTTGATACTGCCAGTTTTCCTCTATGGAAGTGAAACCTGGACGCTATCCAGTGTCTTGGAGTCTTGCCTTGATGCCTTTTGTAACAAGTCCCTTCGCTGGATCATAGGGTACAGTTGGCAGGACCACATGTCCAACCGGCGGTTACACCGTGAGACTGGCATGGGACCTGTTATTTGCATAATCCGGGATCGCCAACTCAGGCTATATGGCCACCTAGTTCGTCTCCCTGTGGATGACCCTGCCCATCAGGTTGTCTCTCTGCGAGACAACCCTGTGGGATGACCCAGGAGATCATGGCTTGGGCAGCTCGACGAGACCTGTTGCGAGGAATTAGAGATAGGCCGTGTGCCTGCCTGGAGACTCGCCTCAAGGGATTCTCGTGGCTGGAAGCAAAGGGTGAATGCGGCCATGCACCCCCGTTGGTGTTAGCCCCTTGATGATGATGATACATAAATGTGTGTGTGTGTGTGCGTGCGTGCGTGCGTGTGTGTGTGTGTGTGTGTGTGTGTGTGTGTGTGTGCGCGTGTGTGCGTGCCTGCGTGGGTGCCTGCGTGCGTGCGTGTGTGTATTTGGAGTCCGACACCATCCAGGCCAAACGGGAGAATATCCAGAGGTCACAGGAGGAGTTGAAGCACATTAAGAACCTTTACAATTCTTGTACAGATCTTGCTGAGAAGAAGGAGGTTCATAGGTGGGTATAGCCTTGAGTATTGGCTAACGGTACAGGAATAGATGTATGAATGTATACCAGGCCTAGAGTATAGTATTACATATGAGGGAAGAAAGGCTTATCAGCTGGAGCATCTGATTTACATATAAATAATACCTGTCCTAATTTCTTTTTGTTATGATAAAGCTATTTTCATGGAAAAAAGAGTTAAAAGTGTTTTGTTTTACATTTTTTTTTTTTCATTTTGCAAGGGATGGTACACATAACCATTGGTATTGAGTACTTATTGTTGCAAGATTTTGCAATGGAAAATTATTATGCACATTGCAGTTGATATTACATGCATATGTCCATTGTTTCCTTGTGCACTCTGATCACACTGTGTGAGTTGAAAACTTAACTGTTGAAAATTTTATTAGAAACAGCATCTCTCAGGAATGACTTTGTTGAGTATTGTTACATTTATGGCAATTATATATATTTTTTTATGAAAGTGTTTATCTACATAAAACTTTATGAATCTGGAAATATAATAAAGGCAGTTAAGCGAGGACAGGCTGAGTTAGTTTCAGTATATTTTGAATATCTTGTAAACAGTGGTAACATCATAACCTAACCCCCTCCTTACCCTTCAGAATAACCCATTCCTATTCCCTCAATGCCCCACTTTCAACTCAGTAACTCATTGCTGCTGCCCACAATGCTCTTGCTTTATTTACCTAATGCTGTGTGTGTGTGTGTGTGTGTGTCTGTCTGTCTGTCTGTCTGTCTGTCTGTCTGTCTGTCTGTGTGTATATTTATATTTATATTTATATGTGTATATATACACATGTGTGTATATATGTATATATGGGTGTATATATATATTTATATGTATATGTATAGATATGCATGTGTATGCATATATATGTATATATATAGATATGCATGTGTATGCATATATATGTATATGTATATATATGTATGTATATGTATATGTATATGTATATGTGTATATTTTTATATATATATATATATATATATATATATATATTTATTTATTTATTTATTTATTTATTTATTTTTCCAGTGTAACTGGAAACAAATTGTGGATGTGGCAATACACTCTCTTTAGTAGCATTAGCCTTTGCTTCTTTTATTGTTTTTATATTCCTCAAATACACAATTTCTATATCTCATTCACCCAGACAATTTCCTTCCTTCCCTAGAACAAACCTGCAAGGAGCACCCACACCACTGTCTCCCAGTGGTAATGGCCCTGGCCAATGCCCATGTAGATGATGTCTTGGCCAGGTCAGGCGGCAAGAAGAGCAGGTCTCAAAACAGTGAGATCATCGAGGAGGTGAGTAATGTGTTGTTCTGGTGACTAGATGTTAGGATGTGGAGACATCCATTGTGAAATGATTCATTTCTGGTAAATCTGTTTTCATGTGTGGATTTATAAAATTTTTTGTTATACTTTTTAAAAAGCTAAGACTTTAAATTTTTGTAATTCCACAAAGATAAATATTCTGAATGTTAAAGAAGAATGAAGGGGGCACTTTTTTAGCATTTTATTGTTCTCTGAGCAGTGGTTCTCAAACTGAGGTTTATTGATTAATATCATTTTTAACCCACCTGTTTACCCTTTTCCTTGACTTTTGGAAAGGGTCTTTTGTATTATTTCATTGGCTTAAATGTTACCAAGAATTAAATAACAATTTAATAATCATAATATCAATAACAATAATAACAATATTGATATCACTTGTACTAAAAAGAAAAACACATTTTCCCGCCAATTCAAGGAATTGGGATGTCAGGATCGGTTATTGATAGACTCTTTGCTGACTGAGCACATGTGGAGCCATCTGTTTGTAACAAAATTCATAAAAAAAACTACAGGGTGGTTGGGTAAATGGATAATAGCAAAGATGATAGTTTCAGTCACATTATGTGGCAAAGTTTGCCATTGGAAGGTTGGTTCTCAACTTCTTTTTATATTTAAGCCAAAGCCAGGAACTAGATGAAAGATCCAGATATAGATATGTGATGTGCACTGTCCTTAGCAGACCCTTGCCTGGATTTTCTTTAAGGACAAACTTTACCATATTACCTATTGATAATGCAGCAGTAATAATTATTTTTCAGTATAGATGTCTAGATTCTTTATTTCTTGAGAGAATTAATGTATTATTTATTAAAATTCATAGAAATTAAGCATTTCAATTTTTTTTCTTTCACTGAGCTTCACATAACTGAAGTGGAATTGGCTGGGGGCAGTGGTGATCTGTCAAAAGACTGCAGGGAGTAAGAACAGTTTGAAAGCCACTGCTCTAGAATATTGTTTACTTTTAAATGATGTCAGTCCACCAGGTGAAAAACATGTAAAACTTATCAGTCGGTTCATTTCTGAACCAAATTTGGAGGTAGCAGATTAGATTTCTCGTTTCTATTTTCATTTCATTAGTCGAATGTCTAGGCCCAGAATTTCTTTAGCCAAGCAACCTCCTGTGTGAACTTCAGTAATGTTTTGAGTCACTTAGTATTTATAGGAGGAATTATACATTTGAATAACTTTCTCACAGCATATTAATATATAATAAGTCTATTTTGCAAATGTTAACATTCTTTTAAATGTTACTATGCAGGTCACAAGGCACAAAAACACAGCACACAGGGTCATTGCACATTTTTTTATGCAAGTTTTGTGCTTTTATCTACCTCTTTTTGTGTATGGTTAAGAATGGTATTTGGAATTTTAATATGACAAGTGACCCCTTCTTCAGGACCGAGTTCAGGCTGCAAAACTCCTAGTGAATCGCCTCAAGAAGACACCTCTCGCAGGCCATGTAGGTGAACTGGAGAGAATTTGTCTAGCTTACTTGACACTCGCCAACTGGTCAGGTCCTAAGGATAAGTATCGGGCAGGAGAGAAGGTATGGCTGTAATATTTTCCTTTGGGTTTAGATAGTGGTTGGTGTGGATATATCATTGATATTCATAGTGATTAAAATCTTGCCTTACCTTCAATTCACTCATTATATCTAAGATAACCCTCCCTCTGTTAACAGGTAAAGATCTCGAGCAGCCAGCCCCTAATGAATCTGGGCAGCGTCGATCATACGACTGCCCTGACACGCCCTTTGCCACTTCAGCCCTCAGGCTATTACACACCTCCTGTAATTGTAGGACTGGAGCCAATATGTACCTTTGTTGGGGGGATCAATGCACCAAAAAGACTCACCCTAAAAACATCTGATGGGTTAAAGCAGTACGAACTTCTAAAGGGGAAAGATGATATCAGGCAGGATGCAGTCATGCAACAGGTTTGTGTTTGGCTGCATGGTTGGGAAGAAGGGATGCATATTTCTGTTTGTAGTAATTAGTTTTTTGTTTTTTGATGTTTCGGTGAACAATAGTGTCTATATTTTCAAGGTTTGAATGATTTGAATAAGTATTCAAACTGATATAAATATCCTGACAAACCATTTTACTTTCAGACCATATTGTATATTCATGTTACACTTATAAAGAGATGACTACCTTTATTTCATGCAGGTATTTGGAATTGTGAATGAGCTCCTAGCAAAGAACTCCGAAACTCGGGATCGATCGCTGTCTGTACGGACTTATCAGGTTACGCCTCTGTCTCAGAAGAGTGGTCTTATCCAGTGGTGTAACAACACTCAGGTTAGTAAGGGGGATGATCATAGAGAAAGAAAGATGAGACAGAAAAAACATAGCTAAGAAACATAAAAATAGATGTTTCTGTGTAGCAAGCTAAAGAGAAGAATTAAAACAAGGGCATTTTTCCATGCAAATTTAAAATGTCAATAAGGTTCAGTGTAACTTGCACTCACACTATCAAAATTTTATGGATAGGCATATTTTTGATGTTTGTTTTTATTATGTATTATTATTATTCTATTACCAACTATACTTTTTATGATGGTTTACTTATTTCAGGCTTTTGGGGAGTACTTAATAGGTCCAAACAAGAGCAGTGGTGCTCACAAACTCTATTATCCCAATGACTACACAGCAGATGTTTGTCGGGATTTGATGGGAAAAGCTAAAGGAAAATCACTGGAAGCAAGATATGAAGTGTTTGAGGTAGGGACTTTGATGTTCTCAAATTTTTTTAAAAAATTTATAATAGTCTTTATTCTGTTGAAATAAGTAAATGTAAAAGTCTATAGTTGTGTTATTGTTATTTTTTTTCTATTTCTATTCTTTTATAGTTATATTTGATTGTTTTTTATGATTATTCTTGTGTGCATTAGTATTCCACATTTGTAGTCTTCTGTTTAAAAACAAAATTCACTCCATCTCATACAGTTTATCTTTCATATAGTGAGATGAAAAAGCACAAAATGTTCATTTGTCTTCCTAAACTCAATTCTTTCAGAAAATCCTGGAGCATTTTCACCCTGTGTTCCGACATTTCTTCTTTGAGAACTACCCATCACCACACGAGTGGTATAAGCGCCGCTTGGCATATACACGGTCAGTTGCCACTAACTCCATGGTGGGCTACGTTCTGGGTCTGGGTGACAGGCATGTGGAGAACATTCTGCTGGACAAGTCTACTGCTGAGTTGATCCACATTGACCTGGGCATTGCATTTGAGCTAGGCAAGATCCTTCCCACACCTGAGACTGTTCCCTTCAGGCTCACACAGGTAAAGATTATGCTTTTTTTTTTTTTTTTTTGAAGTATATCAACTTATTAGATCATTTGTGTTTGTGTGTGTATGGCTTGTGAATAAGCTTCATATTTTTCTGGAAAATCAAACATTTTACCGAGCTTGTTTCTTGTCTCCATTATGTCAGTTCATTTGGATTTTGTTTTAAAGGATTTATAAAATATTTCTTCATCTCTTCATTGGCAGGATGTTCGGGATGGCCTTGGGGTAATGGGAGTAGAAGGACCCCTGCGGCGCTGCTGTGAGGCGACACTCGGTGTTTTGAGGAACTCAGGCGAGGTGCTTGTAACAGTTGTAGAGGTCTTACGCCATGACCCTCTGCACCAGTGGACGCTGTCTCCCCACCAAATTGCACGCTTGCAGGAGAACGACGAGGAGGACCAAGAACTTGGTAGGTTTGTGGTAGTAACTTAGTACTGAGAGAGATTTAGATGTCTGCTTGTATTTGGGTAGCAGTTATATCCATGTTCATGTATCTTGAGAGAGTCCATGAAAAGTAATGTTTGCAAGTTAACCTATTGTCCAAAGGTGCTATGTGCCATACTAGATTACATGCCAAGCACTGTGTACAGTCAGCCACTTGTGTGAAAAATTAGAAGCACAAGAAACATATAATTTCCTCATTCTATGATTTTGGCTATAGCATATACAAATGTCTAGGCAACAAGACTAAAAGGTTACTTGATGCTTCTTTGGAGGGGCTGTAACTTTGTCATTGCTGTAATGGCCTAACAAGCAAACAGGTGTTTAATATACA
>NC_051397.1:400342-410430 GCF_015228065.2 Penaeus monodon
GTTTTGGCTCCTACCATGTTCAGCATATACCTTGCAGCCACTCTCCTTGCTTGTCATGATATGGAGTTGGATGATGGTGTATATCGATGATGGTAGCCTCCTCAACCTTCAGTGTTTTAAAGCACTGATGAAGACCCAAACTGCCTGCATCTTTGACCTCCAGTATGTACAATGTGTATTCAGCCCCTTCCCATCTAAGTCGTTAAAAAAGTTCATTTGCAACAATAATGCTTATTCTGCAGCAAAGCAATCATTAACACAAACAAGTCCAATGTCCTACCATACCAACACAACCCCACAGTCAGTGGGCAGTGCGGTGGAGCAGTAGCAATCTTGTCTAGCAATCTTGCTGACCTGCATTCAAATCCCTCGCTGCCAGCGGATGGTAACCCCAGCCATTCCTTGCACACAGGGGTCATTTAGAAGCAAAATGAAACAGACAGTATGTCACACTAAGAATATCCATTGTAACAAATGGAATTAAACTAAACCTTACTATTGGTGATAAGAGCCTGAAGAATGTCAACTTCAAATACCTCGGCAGCAACCTTTCAACATTCTGTGACCTAGAACTAGCAATACAGAACCGAATAAGACCATGCCAAACGGCCCCCTCCCACCTATCCCGACATTAGAACAGAGGGAGTACAAAAACTACTAGAAGCACTGGACACAAACAGAGAACCTGGACCTGGCAGAACCCCTCCCTTGTTCCTCAAAACACAACCAATACACGCAATGCTCACGACCAGAAATACACCCAACGCAAAAACAGATTCCTACAAACACTTATACTTTCCATGTACCATTTGTGACTGGAACGGGCTCCCTATTTTTATATTTTACACATGCATAAAACACCTAAGCTTAGCTATTCTCTCCCTCTTTCCCCCAGGAACTGTCTCCCCATATAAGCATGATATGCCCTACACTTCAATATTATTGAGACTGAGATTAGCAAACTAAAAGTGAGTGTTTACCAATCCATCTGCCTGTCTGTCCTTCCATATGGATGTGAGACATGCAACTTTTGCAGTGTCCAAGCAAGGAGACTAAAAGCCTTTTCACATTCGCATGAAAGGCTTTCAATCCATTTTCAGCATCTCATGGTGTGACAAAAGAAACATTTCAAATGGACTCTCAGTGCAACATTCCTCCAAACCAGCTGGAAACTCTCAACTGATTGACAAGTAAGGTGCTCAACTGTCAAGTGAGCAACTAACTCCTTTGAAGTAGCCCAAACTGAATCTCTCTCTCTCTTGCTTTCTCTCTCTCTCTCTCTCTCTCTCTCTCTCTCTCTCTCTCTTCTCTCTCTCTTGCTCTCTCTCTCTCCTTGCTCTCTCTCTCTCCTTGCTCTCTCTCTCCTTGCTCTCTCTCTCTCCTTGCTCTCTCTCTCTCTCTCTTCTCTCTCTCTTCTCTCTCTCTCTCTCTCTCTCTCTCTCTCCTTCTCTCTCTTGCTCTCTCTCTCTCTTGCTCCTCTCTCTCTCTTTGCTTTTCTCTCTCTCTCCCCTTCCTCTTCTCTCTCTCTCTTCTCTTCCTCTTCTCTCTCTCTTCCTCTCTCTCTCCCCTCTCTTCTCTCTCTCCCTCTCTCTCCTCTCACTTCCTCTCTCTCTTTCCCACTCTCTCTTCTCTCTCTCCCCTCTCTCTTCTCTCTCTCTCTCTCCTCTCTCTCTCCTCTTCTCTCTCTCTCTTCTCTCGCTCTCTCTCCCCTCTTTCTCTCTCTCTCTCTCCTCTTCTCTCTTCTCTCCTTCTTCTCTCTCTTGTCTCGCTCTTCTTTTCTCTTTTCTCTTTCTCTCTCTCTTTCTCTCTTGCTCTTGCTCTCTCTCTTTCTCTCTTGCTCTTGCTCTCTCTCTTTCTCTCTTGCTCTCTCTCTTTCTCTCTTCTCTCTCTCTCTCTCTCTCTCTCTCTTGCTCTCTCTCTCTCTCTTGCTCTCTCTCTCTCTGTCTCTCTCTGTCTCTCTCTCTCTCTCTCTCTCTCTCCTCTCTCTCTCTCTCTCTCTCTCTCTCTTCTCCCTCTCTCTTCTCTCTTTGCTCTCTCTTCTCTCTCTTCTTGCTCTCTCTCTCTCTCTCTCTCTTGCTCTCTCTCTCTCTCTCTCTCTCTCTCTTTTTTGCTCTCTCTCTCTCTCTCTCAAGGCCAAGTTTGGATCTACCTCATATTCAAACTTGTAGGTAAGGCAGCCCTATAAAATACAATAGGGAAACCACCATAATTGTGCAAGGCAATTTGAATGATCATGGCCAGATTGAGTACATAGAGGGCAGTAGGCTGTAGATTGACAGTGCTCAGCAGGATGGCCAAAATGCCAATATTTCTGATATTAACGAAGGAGAGGTTGATCTGGTCAGACAGAGCAGGACTATCCCCCAATATAAATTTCACGGGGGAAGTCATGACTACAGAAGGTAATTTTGGCAATTTTGTTGTAGTTGTGGTGTGTGTAGGAACAGTTTAGCATTGTATTCATGCTGCAGCATGGTCAGCAAAGCAGGCAAGGAGTAGAGTGGAGGATTTTGGGAGAGAGGAATATTTTCTAAAAGTTGGGTAGTGACCTGGATAGGTGCTTTACAATGGGTTGAGCTGATAGCATGTATTGTGGAGGGGGAAGCAGTTGTGTTCAGAGCCATGATCAAAGGAGAGCCAAGGGTTGGGTAACAGGAAAAGTTAATGTATTGTGGCTAGTTGATAAAGAGGTAAGTGTCAGTGCCCCTAACAAAGGTATAAAATCTTTACTGGCCTTGGGGCTAGACATTGAAATGAGAATACTGTGCCCATGGCTCCCTCAGGTTTCAGGACTAAATCCAAAGCCAGCCAGCCAGCTTTGGATTTAGTCCAACATGGCTCACATCTTAGGAAGTAGACAGGAGGAGTTGGAGAAAAGGAAATGGAAAAAAGGGGAGAGGGAAAAGACTGTACAAAGTTGATTGAGCCTAGGGCTGATGCCCAAGATAGGGGAGGTCATAACTAGTGTTGGGAAACAATAAAAAATCCATTATTTCCATATAAAACCACTTTTATTAAGCAACCCAAATTTTGTTGAGATTTTACTTTCAAACTTTGAATTTTACATACATTAAACTTTATAAAGAAAAATAAGACTAAGTACAAATTTTCATTGGAACCAACATAAGAATAAAGGAATGTCTACAACAAAGTTAAGCAAGCAGCAGCAGAGTAACCATGGATTACATCCTAATTATAATATTAAACAGTTCTAAAAAATAATCTTAAACCAAAGCAACAGCATATGCAAATAAAATCTGGTACCACTGCTAACCATTAGTGTATAGTTGATAACCATAAAGAAAGGGAGAAGTCCGTTTGTGCTCTTCTAAACTCCAACTTTTAACATCATACTTCTCAATCACACACTTATAATCTGGTTATCGCTTCTCTTTTATGTGAATTCATTATTAGTACATAACAAAAAAATAAACCATACTGTTTGAAGGTGGCTTCTGAAGTACTTTTCAAATTAGGTTCAAGTGTAAATTTCACATCTCATTTTCAAAACAAATTTCTGAGCACAATGATCATATTAAATCTTTTTAATCATGAAAGAAAATTTCATTATATACAAATGATATGCATATGTAAATGTACTGAAGGAAAGAGAAGTAGGAATAGAAAGATTTAAAAGTAATAATAAAAAAAAAGACAGAATACCATGTGTGATTTTGCATGTTCATTTAATTGTGTGTTTATATTATGTATGTTTAGAACTTACAAAGGTAGAGAACATTTTTCAAAATCATGATATTAAGCTCTCTGTAAAAGAGCAATGGCGATAATAATATGCTGTCATTATACTTGTTTCATAACACTTAAATATTGTCAAACACTGAAATTATTATAAATCAGTTTACAACATTCCTTGAACACCTTAACATGCTTCTCCTGCTACATTACCACCAATTGCAGAGGTACTCAACTATCTTTATGAATGTTTTGCAGCAAACTCAGCACAAGGCATTAATACTGTCAGTCAGACCCAGGACAAAGCTAGGTATCATGGTACTGGAAGCCCCATTTTGAAATCAATCAAAAGAATTCTTGTTACCAATTACTGTTGAATGGTATTTGTGCCACATTTTATTGATGATGTGTGTCAACATTTGAGCATACTAAGACATGAAATTGTTGCCAAAGCTCTTCTGTTTATGAACAGTGTCTGCTTTTTGTTTTGAGTATCACACAAGCATCTGCTGTTCTGGGAAATATGACATTAAATTAGGCAAAAGTCAAAATGCTCCATTCCAACCTTTAAATATCATATGCAAATTTCATACATCATACTCTCATATAATAGACCTGCTGCCAATGAAACATACAATGATACACTGTAGTTTTTTCATAAATGGGTCATTACTATATGCCTGTATGAAAGAATGTATTCTTGTGTATATATGTTCATGTATGATTATTTGTGCATGCAAGTGTCCTGTGTTAATGTATTTGTGCAAGTTTATCTGTATGTTCATGTAAAAAAAAAATATATATTAATAATGACCTGGAGATAATATTGCTATCATGCATCCTTTTCTGGCAAGTTGTAACCTCCTCACCACTTCAGGACACTTATCTATTAACTTTAAAAGAATAACACCAAAAAAGATGAAAGTTTCAGTCACAAATAGTGTGAAAAACATTCAAACTTGTAATTACATATTTAGGATCACATATACATCATATTATGGAAAAAAAACTATTAAGTGTTTTAAAATGAAGAAGGATGTAATTGTTCAGAGATAAAAAAACGACACACGTGCTTCCTACATTATGTTTTGCTAGTGATCTCCGACACATAATATACCAATATACTCTATTTTGTGAGAGAGAGAAAATTAAGTTGCACACAAGAAACAGCTGAATTCCACATACCCTTAATTAGACACACTGATAATAATGTCTAAAAAATATACAAGACAACCTCTCCTTGGCAGATCCCATTGATTAACTTCAATATGAAACAATAATTTATTTCTTAGCAAGGCGTTTTTCTAAATTTTCTTCTTACTGGGTCACTTGGAACAGGAAAACTGCCAAGTTTTGAGCTTCTCACCATCACATATTCAATTCCCTGCATTCACTCATTGCAGGTTATGATGAACTAACATCTCATGCTCTATTTTTTCCTCTCTGTCTAATGAGCAATCTTCTTTTTTATATATATATTTCACAACTCTGACCTGAATGTCTAAAAAAATAAAAACAAAACAAAACATGAAAAATATCATACATACATATATGTTTAAGTTAGGTTATTCTACACCTCCTTTTGAGCTCTTCAGTCAGCAAGACCAAATGTGGTTCACAAATAAAATCTGGGCTCTAGATCAAAACCCTTCCCGAGGTATGTTTTCGCTGAACTAACCATAAAGCACAGTGGACTACACTGGACTCATTAGAACCACTAAATTAATGAGGAAATACACTTGACTTTTACTATTTCCCTGAAGAACATTAATTGAAAATTTGGAATAAAAGTTACAAGTGGATCTTGAGTCATACTATACAGCCAATAGTCATCTTTTAAAAAATATACTCATTTAGGGATTCATCCAATAATGGTCTGCATTATGTCATTCATACATAAGGTTTTGAATCATAACTAATCCAGAATGCATAAAAACTACCAAACCCTGTCCCCTTTGTTCAGAGCTAACTTTTTTCTTTTTTTTTTCCTTTTTTTTTTAATAACCAGGCTAATAGGTAAAAGGCAACTTCATTACACTCTTTCCCACATCATTTAAACCAGTTATTCTACATGCATTTTGTCCTCATCTTATAAACAAAACCAATTGCCCATTCAAATCTTCAACCTCGCATCTTCCAAACTGCTGGATCCATTTTACAGCCTTAACAAAGAGGGCAATACCTTCTTTTTTATTTTACATAGCTTAAGAGTCCACAGAGTGGGGCATTACCTTCATATATATATATTTTCAATTTTTTTCACTATAACTATTATGCAGCTATGCAGCCAGCACATCCTCTGTGGCCTCTGGCGAGGGGGACATGGGAGATGAGCCCACTCTCCTGTAGGATGCCCACCGCGCATCATCCGATTCATGAGTGATGTAGCGGATGCCCACTATCCTCTCCAGCTCACGGAGGTCACACCAGCACTGGTAGTCCTGCAGCCAAACATGGGCCAAGGACTTGTCCACTGTGAGGCGCTTCCTCTGCTTCACTTGTAAAAGGTTGTTGATAAGATCAATGGCTGAAAACAGCAAAAGCAAAATATCAGTCATTAACCTAAATCAATAAAAAATTGGTGCACTCAGTTTTACCTTTAATCATAAAAAAAACTATTAAGGCAAACTCTAGTAAGTTCACCTAATAGTGCTTTATAAAACAAAAAAAACTAACCTTTACAAAATTGTATCTAATATGACTTACACCTAAATAGTAAAATCAAAAAAGGGAGAGGAGAGGAGAAGAGAAGAGAAGAGAAGAGAAGAGAAGAGAAGAGAAGAGAAGAGGTGTAGTGAAATGGATACGTGATCTTTATGCCTCACATACCAGAAAAGCCATGTGTGCCTTCTCTTATAATAACTCCACTGTCCTCAGCCGACCCCAACAGGTCTACAGCCGTGACAATTGATAAATTGACCTTAGAACACGCTAATCCCACCCTTATTGCTTGTAAACAATTCCCATGACGTTATTCTCATGTCTGTGTGTATAATTATGTGTTGTTTATACTCAAAATGTTCGTCAGAAAATGCTTATCCTGAATCACTAAATATGTTATCGCTATCATTATCGATATTCGAAATGATTTTATGTTTTGTGAATACTCAGCAATTTTGTCTCCTTATCATGAACCTTTTTAGTCTTGTAAACACCATAACTCTTCTGACACACAACTGTATATAAGGTACCCTTGTTCCTTCACCACGGAACCACCATGTGACCATATGTATCAGAATTTTTGTTCATTCAAATTCTTTCATGTTTTTCATTATGATGTGTTTCAAAACGATATTTGTTCATAGAAATTTCGGAGCAGTTAAGACAGACCGCTCGTTGCCAGCAAGCGGGTAGGTCGGGACGATTCTGCCTCCCAGGCAGGTCTCCCTGCCTTGCCCGTCCTGCTACCATACTCTTGCAGAAATAAAGTTGTGAACCAGCGACAACTTTAACTCAACACCCTGAAGAACAAACCACCAGAGAACTAGAGTACCACCCTGTGGGGACACGTCTCATCGCGCGTCACCACACGTCCCCTTCATCTTTACATCAGTGCCACCCTGTGGGATCCACACTCCCCATTATTATTACAGGAGGGGAGGGGAGGGGAGGGGAGGGGAGGGGAGGGGAGGGGAGGGAGAGGGGAGGGGAGGGGAGGGAGGGGGAGGGGGGAGGGGAGGGGAGGGGAGGGGAGGGGAGGGGAGTGGGAGAGAGAAGAGAATTGAGAGAAAAAAAGGTTTCCACAGGGCCAAATTCCTTATGCCATCCCAATATATTGTGAAATGTGCTCCTTTGTCTTGCCCTCCCTCCTCTTTTTCTTTTGTTCTCTTCTCCCTCTCCCTGATCTTCCTCTCCTTTATCTTTCCCCTTCTTTCTCTTTTGTCTGGCTGTTCAGAGAAGAGCAGCCATTTATACTTGATAAATCCTAACATCTGTAAGGTGAATATTACTTTGAACATAACTCATTCTCCACACTATTAGTCAGTCTGTGGCAAACAGCAACTTGTATGCACACATGCACATCCGTAATTCTAAATGTTCAGAGGCCTGAGGAACTCACCGTCTTGTGTGATTTCCTTCCAAGGGTTTGGTGGGTACATGAAAGCTGCATTCTGGATTTGGTCATTAATGTCCTCATCTTCGTTGAAGGGGAAGGTGCCCGAGAGGGAGACGTACGTAATCACTCCAACAGACCACATGTCCAGGGACCTGTTGTAACCCTTGTTGCGCAGGACCTCCGGAGCTGCAAGGATTCCAGCATCAGGTTTTGGTTGCTTTTGTTTGACTTTGCTCTTTTTATGTGCACAGAATTCTAATGTGATTATTTTGTGCTATTGACCCTAAGCCATCTTATTTTGTAAATCAATACAAGTTTAAGAATTAAGAATGTGATTTTTGAGCAATTATCAACCATGAATTTGAATCATACAGTGTGTAAGTTCCAGTTTTTATTTATAATACCTCTGACTCCCCTTATTTATACAAGAATGCAAGGAGAACCACAGATAGATCCATACATTAACATTAACATATTTGAATATGCTGGCATTCCATCAGATTTGGGTTATTGTTAACATACCTAAATATGCTGGTGTTCCAACCACAGATCTTCTGAACGACTTTTCTCCAATGATACGAGCAAATCCAAAATCACACAGCTTGACCTGAGGGAAATCACTGTCGGTGGAGAGGAGAACATTTTCTGGCTTCAGATCACAGTGAACAATGTTCTTGCTGTGAAGGTGTTTCAGAGCAGCCAAAATCTGAGAAAAATAAGAAAAGTTCCATTACACATGCACTGTCAGTTTTTCATTCACATTTTACGAAGTTTGTAACAATTGATAAAAGCTTCAATCCATAAATCCAAACCTACAAGATGTCATACTATAGATTTATCTATACCTCCATATATCTAAAATACACACACAAGCATCCCTCCTCCCTCCTAAAAATGTTGAGATAAAACAAAAATTCCTATCTACCTTACCTGATAGATTAGGAACTTTGTGATGCGCTCGGATAGCTTTCCCTGATCTGAAGACAGGATCATATCTAGCATGTCGCCCTTCAGCTTCTCCATCACCACGAAGATTCTCTCAGGCGTCTCAAACATACGCTCTAAGTTGACCACTCCCTGTGAAGAGGGGTATTAATCTCTAAAAGATAAGCATCCCATTTGTTGGCAGGGCCAGAGGACCACATGGAACTAAGTACTCTATCACTCACTTTACACACTTTGGTCTGCATATTACTGTAATGCAACTCTTTTTTTGTGCAATTTTAATTGGTGGAACACCAATATAAACTCATACATATGAAAACTTACTCTCACTATATATAGTTGGACTATATATACCTCAGTTGGACTATATATATATATATATATAGTATGTTCATTTTGCAGTGAGCCACAAATCAGGTGACAGAGTCCTTTGGGGGTTATCCAGATGCAATGCCTCAAGGGGAACAAAATGTCATATCATAAATATAAAATCATTAAGAGCCTTATTCTGTTTAGTCTAACTCACCGGGTTACTTAGATTCTGCAAGATGGCCACCTCATTCTTCAGGGCAGCTTCCTGTTTGGTGGGGAACCGAAGCTTGTCAATTACCTTGATGGCCACAGCTCTTGATGATTTGCGGTGAACACCTGCACAGAGGAAATTATATTCTAATATGTTCTGTTGACTGTCAAATTATATGTAACTTTTTTGAAAACTTAAAGAACATTTTTCTTGGACAATTCAAAATTACCTTTAAAAAGGTAACTAAATTTAGGTATAATTGAAAAACCAAAGTAGTGTCCCTCCCTTACCTCCATACACAATGCCAAACTGTCCTGAGCCCAAGACCTCATCAGGGAAGATCTGGTAGATCTGTGAGATGTCATTGCAGGTGGCCTCCTCCTTGTCCATCCCCACTTGCTGGGGGTGCGTGGGTGTGCTGCTGGCCTGCGGAGTCACAGGCATCAGGGCCTTGCGAATCTCATTCTCCCAAACCTGTCGGGTATCAGTGAGTTAAGTCGTTGAAACACTGATAATGATGATGATAATTTCATTACTATTACTTACTAGTACTAAAATAAATAATAAAAAATGGTCACATTACTAAGAATATTAGTAAGTAACAACTCATAATTTTTTAACCCTGTTAATAATAATATAAATAATGTATTTGTAAAAATATCAACATTACTACTTGTAATAATATTTACTATCAAAATAACAATAAACATCAACTTCCTTGTAAATAAAACTATTAGTAATAATAATAATAATAATAATAATATATTATTTTACTATATATGTGTATATAATATTATTTAATATATAATATGTTATATTATATATAATTTTATATTATATGTTTTAAAATATATATTATATGTTATATAT
>NC_051397.1:415530-417695 GCF_015228065.2 Penaeus monodon
TTTTACTTTCAGACCATATTGTATATTCATGTTACGCTTATAAGAGATGACTACCTTTATTTCATGCAGGTATTTGGAATTGTGAATGAGCTCCTAGCAAAGAACTCCGAAACTCGGGATCGATCGCTGTCTGTACGGACTTATCAGGTTACGCCTCTGTCTCAGAAGAGTGGTCTTATCCAGTGGTGTAACAACACTCAGGTTAGTAAGGGGGATGATCATAGAGAAAGAAAGATGAGACAGAAAAAACATAGCTAAAAACATAAAAATAGATTTTTCTGTGTAGCAAGCTAAAGAGAAAAATTAAAACAAGGGCATTTTTCCATGCAAATTTAAAATGTCAATAAGGTTCAGTGTAACTTGCACTCACACTATCAAAATTTTATGGATAGGCTATTTTTGATTTTTGTTTTTATTATGTATTTTTATTATTCTTTTACCAACTATACTTTTAGATGGTTTACTTATTTCAGGGCTTTGGGGAGTACTTAATAGGTCCAAACAAGAGCAGTGGTGCTCACAAACTCTATTATCCCAATGACTACACAGCAGATGTTTGTCGGGATTTGAGGGGAAAAGCTAAAGGAAAATCACTGGAAGCAAGATATGAAGTGTTTGAGGTAGGGACTTTGTGTTCTCAAAATTTTTAAAAAATTTATAATAGCCCTTATTCTGTTGAAATAAGTAAATGAAAAAAGTCTATAGTTGTGTTATTGTTATTTTTTTTCTATTTATTCTTTTATAGTTATATTTGATTTTTTTTATAATTATTCTTGTGTGCATTAGTATTCCAACATTTGTAGTCTTCTGTTTAAAAACAAAATTCACTCCATTCATACAGTTTATCTTTCATATAGTGAGATGAAAAAGCACAAAATGTTCATTTGTCTTCCTAAACTAAATTCTTTCAGAAAATCTGGAGCATTTTCACCCTGTGTTCCGACATTTCTTCTTTGAGAATTACCCATTCACCAATGAGTGGTATAAGCGCCGTTTGGGCAATACACGGTCAGTTGCCAAAAATCCATGGTGGGCTACGTTCGGGTCGGTGACAGGCATGTGGAGAACATTCTGCTGGACAAGTCTACTGCTGATTTTGATCCACATTGACCTGGGCTTTGCTTTTTGAGTAGGCAAGATCCTTCCCACCCCTGAGACTGTTCCCTTCAGGCTCACACAGGTAAAGATTATGCTTTTTTTTTTTTTTTTTTTGAAGTATATCAACTTTTTAGATCATTTGTGTTTGTGTGGGGTATGGCTTGTGAATAAGCTTCATATTTTTCTGGAAAATCAAACATTTTACTGAGCTTGTTTCTTTTCTCCATTATGTCAGTTCATTTGGATTTGTTTTAAAGGATTTATAAAATATTTTTTCATCTCTTCATTGGCAGGATGTTCGGGATGGCCCTTGGGGTAAAGGGAGTAGAAGGACCCCTGCGGCGCTGCTGTGAGGCGACACTCGGTGTTTTGAGGAACTCGGGCGAGGTGCTTGTAACAGTTGTAGAGGTCTTACGCCCATGACCCTCTGCACCAGTGGACGCTGTCTCCCCCCCAAATTGCACGCTTGCAGGAGAACGACGAGGAGGACCAAGAATTGGTAGGTTTGTGGTAGTAACTTAGTACTGAGAGAGATTTAGATGTCTGCTTGTATTTGGGTAGCAGTTATATCCATGTTCATGTTCTTGAGAGAGTCCATGAAAAGTAATGTTTGCAAGTTAACCTATTGGGCCAAAGGTGGGTATGTGCCCTACTAGATTACATGCCAAGCACTGTGTACAGTCAGCAACTTGTGTGAAAAATTAGAAGCACAAGAAACATATAATTTCCTCATTCTATGATTTTGGCTATAGCATATACAAATGTCTAGGCAACAAGACTAAAAGGTTACTTGATGTCTTCTTTGGAGGGGCTGTAACTTTGTCATTGCTGTAATGGCCTAACAAGCAAACAGGTGTTAATATACACAAAATACAGGAGACACAAATTTTGGAGGAAGATTAGGGCTGCATGGGCATTTAGGAAGGGGCTCTTGCATTATTTCCACCTGTAAATGTGCGTCAAATGTACCATCGTGAACCCTGACTTGAAGAATGTTGGCTCCAGGAGGACATATTTTCCCTGTCAAGACCATTCTTACCCAGGTGATAGTGGTGCAGGGTTAAAAA
>NC_051397.1:417795-430556 GCF_015228065.2 Penaeus monodon
CATCTAACTCTACCAAGTATATAATTGGATAAATAAAGAAAAGAAATAAAGAAAAAAATCTCAATCATAGTAGAGTTATTCCATCGAAATAAGAGATCCCAACCAGTAGGTTACGACCCCAAAAGGTGTCACAGAGGCCTGGCTTGGGGTTGTGAAGTCCTGGGGGTATATATGTAGGCATCCGATAAAGATAACGATAAGTTTACCCCAAAAATGAAACTGCAATATTGGTCACTTTGCTAGGTGTTAGTCAGTACTCATAATAAGAGTATGCTATGAAGACATGACTTCAAAGAATACTGTATTACAATCAGGTACATAGAGCTTGTAAATAAAGCTGAATATCTAAATTTCCTTTGGATAAACATTATGTCAGGGGGTTGAGAATGTGTCATAAGTGTGAGAAAGGTGTCAGGAGTTTATAGTGGTTGGGAACCTGGTTTGAATAAAAATTAATAATTAGGAACTTAGAGTGGTAGTCAACTACAGGCATCCAAATTTTTTAACAGTATTCAAAATGGGGGTAGAATAAAAGAATGAAACAATTTTAGAGAAGCAATGTTACAAGCATAAGTTTTATAACACTTGCAAAGCAGACCCAAAAGCCAATTGATGATCCAATGATTAAAGTATTCATTGTTTTGTAGTAAATCAACCAATATTAATAAGTCAGCATGAGGTGGAAAAATAGTGCTACTAATGCTGGATTAATCTTTGTGGCACTGAGCCTTATACCTACACATGATGTCCAGCAACAGTTTTGTTAGGAATATTAAAAGGAGCAGCAACTTCAGCCTATTTTGAGGAGAACTTATTGGGGTTTACAGTGTGGTATCATCTGTGTAAGATATCATTTTATTTTCAGGGGCGTTGCCCATATCAAATATAAAAATGATAAAAAATAAAGGTACCAAACTGTTACCATGGGGAACACCATGGACAACAGAGTAAAAAACAGAAAAAACAATCATTGACATAAACATGCTGGACTAGTCAGATCAAAATTATTTAGAAAAAAATATAATGCCAAACAGTTGAAACTTCTACATGAGAATTTTATGTTAAACTAATTCAAATGCCCAAGTCTAAGTGCTGGTCCCAAGCCCGGATAAATAGAGAGAATGATTACCTAAAAGGTACCACCGGCACTCTCTGTGGAAAGGAACTGGGGACCCTACCATGTACTCACTCCAAGAGCATCACAACATGAAAACTACAATTAAGTATCATGCTGTGACCACGGCGGCTCAGACATGAACCTAATGTTAAAAGAAGAAGAAGAATTCAAATGTAACACTGAACTTAACAGTCAAGCTATCCTCATGTCTCAACTTAAGGAATCTACATACAACTACCCCTAATCTGCCAATAAGGTGAGCATGCTGGTAATTCTTTGGCATGATAGTCACCCCTTGGCTTGGGATAATTTTCACCACTTCCCAGGCCCAACACAGAGGAAAGACCCTGATGGATGTAGATTACGTGACTGATGTCATGGTATGAACGATACCAGGAAACAATTATACCAGACATCAATTTTGCATTTAAGTCTAATCATAGCAGCGACCAGCTGAGAAATGTGGGGGCAATCCAGCATCACCTAAATATATCTACAAAACAAGTGAATACTCGGCTTTCCCACCCACTGATTGTCATGAGGTTTCAGGTGGGTTAGCGGTTTACAGTTGGCATGGTGGTAGTGCACAGTGAAACTTAGATTAACAAAAAAAATTTAATAACTGAATTACTCCTAATACCCTTTGTCCTTCACTTGCATTTGCAACAGACTTGCAGTTAAGCAAATTGCCAGAGAGGACACAGTTCAATGATCATGGGCTGTTGAAGATTGCCTTCTGGAAGTTACCCAACTGGTCATGCTATAGTTAAATAATTCAATATGAAATTCATCACAGGTATAACTGTATAGCATGTACAGCTTGTGAACTTAGCATGCAGCTGAGCCACTCGTTGCCATGGTAGTTAGGTTATTTTCTAATTCAAATTCATTGGCAGAATTATGAATTCTACACATGGGATATAAGAATAATTATACCACATTATATATTAAGGCTGACTATATGAGCTACACCAAGAACTTTGAAATTCTACCAGGTAGGTACATGGGTGCTGGTGCAACGCAGTCTGTCTTTTGACCGCAATCAAGAGCAGTTTTCACTAGATTGCCTTGACCAGGAGCACATCTGGGAATGTTCTTCAGCGGAGGTCATGAAAATTATACTTTGTGGCTAGAAAGAAACCTAATTCAAGTCACTATCATTTACTTCTATGCATGTGAAATACACAGACAGAGGAAAGTTTTCCTTATAATAAAAAAAACAAAAACTCTTATTATCAAGTAGTTCATTTCACACAAGGAAAGAAATTCTGCTGCTCTGTGCCTGAAGGCTGTCCAGGGACATTTCTAGCAAGCAGGAGGTGGCAGTTCGGGATGGCTGGATGTGCATATCGGTGTCTCTTGACATTTGTTTAAGAAGGCTAGGGATAAAAAGTTAAAATCCGAATATAATTTATCAGTCATGTAACCTAAAGTTGTATACATAAGGTAATAACGTAGTACGAAATTCATTTGATACAACATATTGTGAAAAAATAGCCATCACCCCTATACCCCCATACATATACATGTATACATATGTATATATGCATACATACACATTTATAAATATATATACATACATACACATAAATAATATATATATATATACACACATATATATATATTTATACATATACATACACACACACCACACCCACACACACACACACACACACACACACACAAAACACATTATATATGTTTTGTGTGGGTGTGTGGTGTGTGTGTTTTGGTGGTGTGCGTGTGTGTGTGTGTGTTGTGTTGTGTGGTTGTGTGTGTGGTATGTGCGTGTGTGTGTTGTGTTGTGTGGGGTGTGTGTGGTGTGTTGTTGTGGTGGTGTTGGTGTGTTGGTGTGTGTGTGTGTGTGGGGTGATTTGTGTGAATGAAAATTTTATAAAAATGTAAATTTATCTATTATATACCATAATATTTTTACACACACATGTATAAACATACATACTAATACAATATATATATATATAATAATTTATATATATATTATATATATATATATATAATATACATGCTACCCAACACAATAAACTTTTGTTGTGTGTGTGATTGGTGTGTGTGTTGTGTGTGGTTGTGTGTGTTGTGTGTGGTGTGTGTGTGTGTGTGGTTTTTGGTGTGTGTGTGTTTTGTATGTGTGTGTTTTGTGTGTGTGTGTGTGTGTCTGTGTGTTGTGTGTGTGTGTGTTGTGGGGGGTTGTGTGTGTTTGGTGTGTGTGTGTGCACACAAAATGTGTGTGTGTTATATATAATACATATTATATATGTATGGTTTTGTATTATATATATATAATATATATATATTAAAATATATATATATAATTTATATATATATATATATATCTTATATATATCTGTATTATATCTGTATATATTCTGTATATAATGTTGCATATATTATATATATATATATATATAAAATATATTATATATATATAATAAAATTTTATATAATTATATTTATTTTAATATATTATATACAAATTTTATTATATATATATTTATATATATAATTATAATAAAATATATATATTATATAATATATATATTATTATTTTTTATATATTATATTATATAAATAATTATTTTTATAATATTTTATTTTTTATTTTTATATTTATCTATATTTATACATAATTTTTTATATTATATATATATATTTTTAATATATTTATATTTTATTATTTATATAAATTAAAAATTTTTAATATATATTATATTTATATTTTATATTTATATATAATTATATTATATTTCTATTATATTTTTATTATATATATTTATATTATTTTTATTATTTTATATTTATATATATATTATATATATTTTTAATTATTTTTTATTAAATATATATTTTATAAAATATTATATATTTTAAAAAAATTTTAAAATAAATAAATTAAATAAATATAAAATATAAAAATTTTAAATTTTAATACTAAAAAAAATAATAATAATACATAAAATTTTAAAAAAATATTAAAAAATAATACATAAAAAAATATATAATTTATATTAAAATATTTAAAATATATATATTTATATATATATATTTTATAATATTATATATATAAAATAATTTATTTTGTATAATTTTAAAAAAAATATATATATATATATGTATAAATAAATAATTTTTATATATAATTATATTTTTATTTATTATATAATTAAAAATTATTAATAATTATTTTTTTAATTTAAAAAAATTTTTTTTTTTATTTTTTTTTTTTTGTTTTTTTTTTTTTTTTTTTTTTTTTTTTTTTTTATTATGTTTTTTTTTTTTAAATTTAAAAAAAAGTAAGTATGAGTGGTATGGTTGGTATAGTATTTGGAGGGAGTGAGTGGTTTGGGGATGGTGGTGGTGGGGTGGGGGGTGGTGGTGTTTGTGGTGTTGGTGGTTGTGTGGGGTGTGGGGGTGGTGGTGGTGGTGGTGGGGGTGGTGGTGGTGTGGGTGGTGGTGGTGGTGAGTGGTGGTGGCCCCCACCCCCCCCCCCCCCCCCCCCGCCTTCTCCCTCCCCCCCCCCCCCCTCTCCTCTCTCTCTCCCCTTCCCCTTCCCCCCTTTCCCCCCCCTTCTTTTTCCCTCCCCCCCCCCCCCTCTCCTCCTCTCCCTCCCCTCTCTCTCTCTTTCGCTCGCTCCTCCTCGTCTCCTCACCACCCCCCCCAAAAACCCCCTTTTTGCCCCCCCCCGGGCCAACCCACCCACACACCAAAAAAACAAAAAAAAAGTTGAAACAAAAAACCCCCCCAACAAACAAACCCACATTGAAAATGGAAAGTTTTTTTTCCTTTTTTTTTTTAAAAATTTTTTAAAACATTAATTAAAAAACAAATCCAAATTTTTAAAATTTTAAATGAACCTTTGACTTTTCAATAATTTTTTTACTTAAAAACCCCTTTTAAGTAATAGGCAAAATTTGAAAATGGGGGATAAAAAAGGGGGTTGTTGGGACTGGAAAGGGAAGTTGGGGTTGGGTTTTAAAGGGGGGGTGTTTGGGGGGGGGGAAGAAAAAGGAGGGGGGGGGGGGGGGGGAGAAGGAGAAAAAAGAGAGAGAGAGAGAGAAAGAGAGGGGGGGGGGGGGGGGGGGGGGGGATAAGGGGGGAAAAAGAGGGGGGAAAAAGGGAAAGGGGAAAAGGGGGAGAGGAAAAGGGGAAAAAAGAAGAGGGGAGAGAGAGAGAGAGGAGAGGAGGGAGAGAGAGAGAGAGAGAGAGAGAGAAGAAGAGAGGGGGGGGGGAAAGTGAAAAAAAATGAAAGAGAGAAAAGAGAAAGGAAAAAAGGTTTAAAACGGTTTTTTCAAATATTTCTTGTCTTTCTTTTTAATAAAGAAAAAAAAATTGACCTACCGAGTAAAAAAAAAAAAAAAAAAATTTTTTTTTTTCCCCCCCCCTTCCGAAGTGAGGAAAAAACCCTTTGATATTGAAATGCATATCACTGAGTTAGATTGACTGCCTGACAAAGGGAAAGGGAGGCCGTACGAAAATTTGAAGAATTCTGTTAGGAGAACTTTGGGAAAAGGCTATTTCGGTCACTAAAACTCACCATAAAACAAAAAGGATGATGATTCGATAAAATAAAAAAGGTGATAGTGATGGGGACAGAATGATATGTTATCTTTGGGAAGTGGGTATTAATGAAAGGGTAAAAAGAGTAACAGGGGAAAAAACAGTGGGGAATTTGTTATATTTAAATCGAAATTAAAAAACTGAGTGTCATCGACGGCGTGGCGGGGGGGGGAGTTTTTTGCGGGTTTTGGGGTTTTTTTGTTGAATGCTTCCCAAACCACCCCTCCACCACAAACTTTTGTTTTGTGTCCTCGCCTCCCCTACAACAACACAAACCCCCAAAAAAAAACAACCACCAAGAACCAAAAACACACAAACAACACAAACCCCCAAAAACCCGAAAAAAACTCTCTCCCTCTCCCCCCCCCCCCTCTCTTTTCCCCCCCCCCCAAAAAACCCCAGGGAAAAAACACCAAAGAAAAAAAACCATTTTCCCCCTCAATAAGCAAAACTTTAACTTCTTTAATTTTTTTTTTCCTTCGAAAAACGTCCTTTCTTATTTTTTAACGTGTGTTATAACGCTTTTCTCGTAATTTTATATTTTTCAATGTTAATCATTACCAGCTTTTAATAATTAAGTATCCCTAAATGATTAATATACGGATATTGTGAGTGTGGTAATAGGTGGGGTTAATGGGCCCCAGTGTGGGAAATCTCTATTGGTATTTCTGTACTTAGATATATGAATCTTGTATAATGCAACCTGAAGGTTAAAATATAATTTTTTTTTTCGTGTACATCAATTTAAAGGGGTGGGGAAAGTTTTCTTATATTTTGTTAATTAACAGAAAGGAAGAGAGGGAGAAAAGAGAGAGAGAGAGAGGAAAAGAGAGAGAGAGGAAAAGAGAGAGAGAGAGAGAGAGGTGTGTGGTGTGTTGTGTGTTGTGTGTGTGTGTGTGTGGGGGTGTGTGTGTGTGGTTGGGGTGTGTGTTGTGTGTTTGTGTGTGTGTGTGTGGGGGCTGGTGTGTGTGCATTTTGCATTTTGTTGTGTTTGTTGGTGTGTGTGTGTGTGTGGTTTTTGTGTGTGTGTGTTGTGTGTGTGGGGTGTGTGGTGTGTGTGTGTGTTTATACATATATCAAAAAAGTTGACTGCCATGTAGTATTTAACGAAAATACTTATCTAGAATAGTGGGAAAATATTTTTTTTCCAGCAATAAAAAAAGGGGAAATATACGCATTGATTATTCATGAAAGACCCTCTCTTTTAAGAATTAAAAATACAAAACCGTTTTTTTGGTTTTAATTAAAAGAGAAGATCCCCTTTTTTGAAAACATCATTACCTACTTCTAATCTTCGCTTTTACTTACCCTCGTTGCATATTGCTCGATGTCTTATGAATCGACAGCCATGAATATGATAAATTGTTTTGGGGTCCGGGTCAGAAAAAACGATCTCTAGTTTTTTTTTTTAATTCATTAATTATTATCATTATAGCAGTATAGTTTATATATTATTATATATATATATATATTATAATATAATTAATAAAATTATATATAACATATATATATATATTAATATATTATATATATAATTTATAATATATATAAATAATAAAATTTTATTTAACACACACCACCAACACCACACACCACACAACAAACACCCCAAACAACCACACACACCCCACACACAAACACACCACACACCAACAACACCCACCACACACACCCACACAAAACCCCAAAAAATTTAATTATTATATTTTAATATATATTTATATATTATATATTTTTTGTGTGGTGTGTGTGTGTGTGTGTGTTGTGTGTGGTGCGTGTGTGTGTGTTTTGTGTGTGTGTGTGTGTGTGTGGGGGTGGGTGTGTGTGTTTGTGTGTGTGTTTTTGGGTGTGTGTGTGTGTGTGTGTGTTAAATAAATTTTATTTATATATATTATATAATTATATATTATAAAATATTATATATAATATATTTTTTATTAGTATATATATATATATATATATATATATATATATAATTATATTATTATATATAATAAAAACACTTGCAAATAATGAAATATTATATTAAATTTAAATAAAAATCTAGAGACCTCTTTTGCTGACCATGCCCAATAAAAATTTCATATTCATGGCTGTCGACTGCAAAACGCATCGATGCAATATGAACGCAGGAGTAGAAACGCAAAGATCTTAAGTAGGAAAATGACTTTTTTCAAAAAGGTTTATCTCTCTCTGTATTAACCCCAAAAAAACGTTTTTTTTTTTAAAACTCTCTAAATGAGAGTGTTTTGCATGAATATCAATGCTTATATTCCTTTGTTTATTGCTGGAAAAAAAATATTTACCGACTTCTCTAGAAATTTTTTTGTTAATACTACACGGCAGTCAATGTTTTTTTCGTATATGTATAAACCCCACACCACACACACACCAACACACACACACACACACAATAAAACACACACACACCACACACACACACCACAACACATGAAAACTGCCACACACGCATCACACACACACCACACCCCACACCCCACACACACACACCACACACACAAAACCACACACACACAACCCAACACCACACATGAAACATGCCACACACCACGCACACACACACACACACACCCCCACACACACACACCACCCCACAACACAAAAACACACACACCACAACACACACACCTCTCTCCTCTCTCCTCTCTCTCTTCTCTCCCCTCCTCCTCTTCTCTCCCCTCTCTCCTCTCTCTCTCTTTTTCGTTCTTAAAAAATTAAAGAAACTTTCCCATCCTTTCTGATTATCCAAAAAAAATAATCTATATTTTTACCCTTTTCAGGTTGCATTATAAAAATGTCTACATCTAAGTAAAAAAAATACCTAGGAGTATCCACACTGTGCATTACACCTTCTCACACACTCAGGGGAATATCCTTAATCTAATCATTTTAGGGTGACTACTTAAATTATAAAAAAGCTGTGATAATAAGATTAATATATAGAGAAAAATAGAATTACGATAAAAAGCGAGTTTTAATCCACGTTCTAAAAAAGGACGGGTTTTCGCCAGGGTATCAAAACAAATTAAAATGAAATAATAAATATATATCACACTTACTTGGGGAAAAAAGCGCTTAAAACAACCCAAATTCTAAAAACTGGTGTTATAATACAACATAAAAGAAAAACGAAAGATTCATTCGAGAGAGGAGAGAGAGAGAGAGAGGGGGGGGGGGAGAGGGAGGTGTGTGTGTTCGTGTTGTGTTGTGTGTGTGGTGTGTGTTGTGTGTGTGTCTGTCTGTTTTCGTGTGTGTGTGTGTTTGTGTGTGTGTGGGTGTGTGTGTTGTGTGTGTGTGAGGGAAGCGAGCAGCGAGCGAGAGAGAGCGAGAGAGAGTTTGTGTTTGGTAGGTGTGTGTGTGTGTATGCTTTCACACAAGGTACCCCAAAAACCTCTGCAGAAAACATCACACACAAACACACGACACGCCGTCGTGACACTCAATTTAAATTTTGATTAATATAAAAAATTCCCCGTTTCCTGATTCTCTTTTTACCTCTTTCATATACACCACTTCCAAATCACATCATCATTTCTGTACCCTCCCATCACCATTTTATTTTATCCGAATCATCTCCATTTTTTATTATGGGAGTTCTTAGTGACCGAAAAAGCCTTCCCAATTCTCCTAAAAGAATTCTTCGAATTTTGTACGGCCCCCTTCCTTTGTCGCAGTCAAACTAACTCATGATATGCAGTTCAAAATCAAAGGTTTGTCCTCGCTTTTGGAGCACGCGAGGAAACAGCAAAAAAGGTTTTTTTTTTTTTTTTTTTACTCGGCGGGCTCTTCATCTTCTATTTTTAAATGAAGACAAGAACTATTTTGTTTAAAAACGCGTAATCCTTTTCTCTCTTTTTCTCTTTCTCTCTTCATTTTCTCTTTCCTTTTTCCCCTCCCTCCTCTCTCTCCCCTCTCCTCCTCCCTTTTCTCTTCTCCTCTCTCTCTCTCTCTCTCTCTCTCTCTCTCTCTCTCCTCTCTCTCTCCTTTTTCTTTTCCCCCCCTCTCTCTCTCTCCTGTCTACTCACCCTCCGCTTTTTCTCTCTCTCTATCTATCTCTCTTCCCCACCCCCCCCCCCCTCCCCCCTTTTCCCTCCCTTCCCCCCCCCCTCTCCCCCTCCCCTCCCCTCCTCCCCCTCTCAACCCCCCCTTCCCCCCTTCTCTCCCTCCTCCTCCCCCCCCCCCCCCTCTCTTCTCCCCCCCCCCCCCCCCCCCTCCACCCCCCCCCCCTCCCTTTCCTCCCCCTCTCCCAACCCCTTTTCTCTCTTTTTCCTTCTTTCATCTATCCTTTTCCCTTTCTTCAACAAAAAACAACAAGTTGCAAAACTTTTCTGGGATCAACGACTTCTTTCTTTTATTATTTTGGGATTATTTTTGGCTATTTTTTCCCAAAAATTATTCAAAAAAATAAAAAAAATAAAAGGCTTTATTTAAAAATTTTATAAGGGGGAAAATTTAAGTTTTTAAAAAATGTTTTAAAACTTCTTTTCCAAAACGTTTGCTTTTTGTTGTTTTTTGGGTTGGTGTGTGTTTGCCTGTGGTGTGTGTGTGTGTGTCAATATCAAAGGTTTGTCCTGTGTGTGTGTGTGTGTGAGGGAGAACGAGCGAGCGAGCGGGAGCGAGGGGAGAGGGAGAGAGAGGAGAGAGAAGAGAGAGAAGAGAGAGAGAGAGGAGAGAGAGAGAGAGAGGAGGGGAGAGAGAGAGAGAAAGGGGTGCGTGTTTGTGTGTGTGTGTGTGTGTGGGTGTGTGTTGGGGTGGTGTGTGTGTGTGTGTGTGGTGTGTGGGGGTGTGTGTGTGTGTGTGTGTGTGTGTGTTGTTGTGTGTGCACTGGATCTGTCTTTATACCTGTAGCTCAATGCATATGTGTTGTTTTTGTGAATTAACTTATTTTCCCTGTAGTAAACCAAAAAGTTAAAGCTGTTGTCCCTTACCTACTTGTCTGTACTTCCCCAAATTCATTTTGAAAACGTGGGGGTTAAATACTGAAAAAATAAACCTTTTTTGCTTCTTTTAACTCACTACTCTCTGTCTATTTTTAACAGTTCTTTCAGCTGAATGTAGTCTGTGTTCGTGTGAAGTAGAAGTGTGGTGTTAAATGTTAATTTTCACTTTCTTTTCTTTTTTCTAATTTTTTTTTGTTCATTGCCTTGCCTTACATCACACACACACACACACACACTCACTCACTCACTCACTCACTCACTCACTCCTCACTCACTCATCACTCACTCCTCACTCACTCACTTCTCTCTCACTCTCCACACACACCACTCAACGCACGTAACTCACTCATCACCATTCTCTCCACACCCTCATCACTCACTCACTCACTCACTCACTCCTCCTCACCCCTCACTCCTCATCCTCACTCACTCACTCACTCACTCACTCACTCACACACACACACAACACACCCCACACAGTCCACACACCACCACACCACACACACACACACCACACCCACAACCCCACACCACACCACACCACACACACCACACACACACCACACAAACACACACACACATGCACTCCCTGCGGCCGTACTATACCAACCCCACCACTCTATTTTACATTACCCTTTTTTTAATATATGGGGGAAAGAAACATACATACATATATAATATATATTATATATATATTTTAAATATATATATACTTTTTATATATATATTATTATAACATAATTTTAAATAATTTTATATATATATATATATTATATATATATTATAATATATATTTTATAATTTTTATATATATATATATATTATTTTAAAATATATAAAAAATATATATAAAATATAATATATATATATATATATATTATATGTATGTATGTATTATGTATTATATGTATTATATGTATGTATGTATGTATTATATGTATGTATGTATGTATGTATGTATGTATATATGTATATATGTATTATGTATATTTTATATGTATATGTATATGTATATGTATATGTATATGTATTAATTAAAATATAATATATTATATATTATATATATATATATATATCTATATATATATAAAATATATATATTTATATGTATGTATGTATGTATGTATGTATGTATTATATGTATGTATGTATGTATGTATGTATGTTTATATGTATATGTATATGTATATAATATATATATATATATATAATTTTAATATTATATATATATAATTTTTTAGATATTATATTTATATATATAATATATAAATAAAATATTATATATATATATTATATAATATATATATATATATTATATAATTTTTAATATTATAATAATATATATATAATATATATATATAATAAATTTTATATTATATAGATATATATATAATATAATATATATATATTATATATATATATAATATTATATGTTATATATATATAATATTATATAATATTATATAAAATATATATTATATTATTTCTATTTTATTTTATTATATATTAATTTATATATAACATATTTTTTTTTTTTTTTTTTTTTTTTTTTTTTTTATATATAAAATATTTAATAATATATAATTTATATATAATATTTATATAATAGAAAAAAAAAAAAAAAAAAATTTTTTAATTAATATTTATATAAAATATAATATATAATATATAAATTATATAATTATATTATAAATATATTATAATTCTAAATTTTTAAATTATTATATATATTTAATATATATAATATATATATATTTTTTTTATTTTATATTTTAAATTTTTTATAGAAAAATATTAAATTATATATTTTAATTACTATAATAAAAATATATTAAATATTACTTATTATATATATAAAATTATATTATTAATTATAATATTATTAATAATAAATATTTTATTATATAATATATTTAATTTTTAAATAATAAAAATATATATATTATATTATTTAATATATTTTTTAAATTTTTAAATTTTAAAATTATTATGATAAATATATAGAAAAAATATATATAATATATTATAAATAATTAATATATATTTATATATATATATATAAATATTATTATAATTTTAAAAAAATTTTATCAAATAATAAATATAAATTT
>NC_051397.1:430656-436649 GCF_015228065.2 Penaeus monodon
AAAAAAAAAAGAAAAAAATCGGAAAAGGTATTGTCTTCACTCATCTCTTTCAAGAGACAATGCCCAGATAATGACAAAAAGCAACTTTCTCTGGAACAATGATGATCCTTACCTGACAAAATCTGATAATGAACGATAATGAAAATGAAAATGGTAAAAATATCAAAATCAAACTATTAGCACTTCACTGCCATGAACTACAGCAACAACAGCAATAATCATAATAATAATAGTAGGAGGAGGAGAAGGAGGAGGAGGGGTAATACTAGTAATATAGTAATAGTGATATTGGAAGTAATAAAAGTAATAGTAACAGTAGCTACCAACAGTGAAGATAAATCATTGCTTATTCTTAAGAAGTGACGTGCACAAACTTCAAGAAAGAAAAGGTTTAGTTGAAAATGGGCCCTCCCCTCGCAAACTGCATTTCATTCCCTGATTCTGCCTACAAGGGCACTTTTAATATGAAGGTCATCTCCCCCAATGTGCACAGCCCTGGTCTCAAGCTAAAAGATGCAGCAACAGCAGCAGCTGAAGTAGTAGTAGCAGATTTGTAATATCATTAAAGTACTACAATAGCATTAGCAGTAACAGAAACAGTAATCTCAAAGTAACATCAGCATCACCAGTTGAGGTGGTAGTAGTAGTTGCAGCACTAAAAGCTCAGTAGCACTCATGGTAAGAATAACACGGCAAACACTCAACTAGTTTTTCAAGATTTACACACTGTAGTTGAATGCTAGGTTCCTAAAAAAAATAAGCTTACTAATATTATTATTAGTAATAACAATAGTATTATGACCATTACTACTACTACTATTACTATTACTACTACTACTACTACTTATACTAATAATAATAACAATAACATAAATAATAACAATCAATAATGATAAAAAAAAAAAAAAAAAAAAAAAAAAAAAAAAAAATGGTAACAAAATTAATGACAGTGATAGTAATACAAAAAACAAAGACACTAACACTAAGAATAACATTAATATAATTTTCTGAAAAATATAAATATGCAAATAATGGCATGTAGTCAAACAACAGCACAAAAATCTCCAAATGGCATGAAGAAATTGCTTTTCTTGACCAATATCCGTCACAATAGAAGCAATAACTTTCTCCCCATCCAAAGTAAAGGCAATATTAATCATCATGGTAGTAATGATAAAAATAACAATAATATTGATAACAATTAATGTAATAATAGTAACAGTAATGACGATTAAAATGATGATGATGATAATACCAATAATAAAATAACAACATAATAAAATAATAATAATGATAATAAAACAACAACAACATTAATCTGTATTATATCTGCTTCTGTTTCATCCATTCACTTGTTTGCACATAACGCCTCCATGTTACTCATGACACCATACTCCATGTGAGTGTAGAGTTGGGATGCTTCATTTTAAACTAAAACAGCTGATAATTATCAAAGAATGACAACAATAGTAATCATCATAATCATTATAATTATTATCATTATTATTAAAATCACAATCATAATCATCATTAACATTAACATTATCATTATAATCATAATCATTATATTAATAATAATAACAACAACAACAACAAAAATAACAACAATAATAATAACAATAATATTAAAGATAATAATAATAATGATATCAATGATAAAATAATAGTAATAATAATAATAATAATAATAATAATAATAATAATAATAATAATAATAATAATTCATAATGATAAATAACAATCAAAAAGTATTAATATTAATTAATAAATTTTACAAAAAATTGTGCAGTTCATCTACAATACAGAATCTAAATCTTAAAATGACTGCTTAAATACCTTGTAAGTAACTCTGACATCAAAATAAATGTAGAGCTTCCATATACTTAGAAATATATATGTATATAAAATATACCGAATAAGGTACGAATGCACGTAAATATGATTTCCTCCCCACTACCCTTTTTCACATTCTAAAATGAATTGTCCACAGTTTTCCCCTCTTTTTGGCCATTAGCATTCACAGCTCCAATCAATGATGGGTTTTTGCCAAATCATATCTCAACACATGGGAAAAATAGTCACAAGACAAATTACAGAACAAAAACTACAGAATAAACAAATAAAGAGTATAAAGCAATAGGAATTACATACAAATGTAAAAATGACCTTTGACATTTTCTGTGCTAGATGAACGAGCCTTGCATCCATTTACTCTTACATATATAACACCCAAATATATACTTTTTAATTTGAAATATTATAGCCTAGATTATCATTTATAAGATTTATTTTCATTAATTACTGGGACCTGTATTTCCCATTTAAAGAACTGTTTTTTTTTTATAGATGACATTGAGAATATTTCTGCAACAGACCTAAACTGAGCCTTTTCCTATTTGTTTCTTGTTTTATAAAATTTTCAAATAAGATGTACTTGAGGAAGAGAAAAGAAAAAAGAAAAGAATTATTATTATTGTCATTATCATTATTATTATTATTATTATTATTATTATTATTATTATTATTATTATTATTATCATTATTATCATAACAATACTACTACTACTACTTGTAATAATAATAATAATAATAATAATAAAAATAATAACAATCATGATGATGATGATGATGATGATTTATGGGGGCGGAGTCATATATAAACTCCTGCACCTTGCTGATGAGCGTGCGGAGCGCCTCCACCTGGTTTGAAACGAAGAAAATGCGAAGCTCCAATTTGATGCTGCACTCTATGATGTATTACTCAGCAATGATGAGGATGTTAATGAGGATATTATTGCACCTAGTACTAGACTAAATATATTTGCGCCTGTGTGTGTTTATATATATATATATATATATATATATATATATATATATATATACATACACACATATATATACATATACATATATATATATACAATATATATATATACATATACATATATATATATACATATATATATACATATACATATATATATATACATATACATATATATATATACATATATATATGTACATATATACACATATATATATATATAATATATATATAATATATATAATATATATATATATATACATATAACATACATATATACATATACATATATACATATATACATATACACATATATATATGTGTGTGTGTGTGTGTGTGTGTGTGTGTGTGTGTGTGTGTGTGTGTGTGTGTGTGTGTGTGTGTGTGTGTGTGTGTGTGTGTGTGTATGTGTGTGTGTGTGTGTGTGTGTGATGTATATGTATATGTATATGTATATGTATATATATATATATATAATATATATATATATATATATATATATATATATATATATATATATTTATGTAATGTACATATGCATGTTTTCTTTTCAATTTCCATTTATTATGAGGATATGTAATGTGATATAATATAAGATATTCTACATCTATGACCATAATGTGGCCCTAAGAAATATCTCTCAATACTTAGGCAATATGGGAAAAAATGTGAACACTTCACTAGATTGTTATGCTCTAGCAACAAAATATTGATCTTGAAAATCTATACTGCTATCGTTGAGAAAATCCTTTCATATTAACCCTTTGCCAACGGGCATGGCATGTACGTACATGCCATGCCCACTGTGAGTTTACTTGTTTAATTGTTTTTACACATAGATGGCTACACTTGTACTAAGTCACCAATGAGCCAGTTACGAGTATTGCCTGTCTCGCTCGTTCATCCTTTTCATTGATTTACGAAAATATTTTATGTTATCTTATTTTGCTGTTACTAATGTTTATAACATTATATTAATTCTAATGTTTACAATAAAAATAACAACATCGATATTCATAGCACTAGTAAACAATTTGTTTTTCCCGCCAATACAAGGAAAGGTGAAATCAGGTAAGGGCACAAGATCTACTAATTGACTCCTTTGTAGCTAAGCACTAGCAGAGCCATCTATGTGCAGAGACATTTCATAAAAATATAAAAAATGAGCACAGCATTTTCCCCCATTTTTTATTAATTTTCCCCCGTAAGCATTGGGTTAATAAGGCCATGGCTAAAAAGAGCGAAACTCAGGTTTATCTTTCGTATGCCTAGGTTTTTAATTAACACATTTCAGTGTCTTGCACAGGTAACAATAGTCATAACTGTTTTTGTTATATCATTTATGCTTTAGCCTTGGACATATTCAGGCTCCCAAAAGTGTTCCTTTATGAATGAGATATGGGAAGCATCTCCAACAGAGTCATGTTTTGTTTACAAAATGTGTTTGAATGGTCAAAAGAATATTACGGAAAATTATATTATGTTCTGCATAATCAGTTTACTTCTTGTGTACATATAATTGAATATGAAGGCATAAATTCATATATCCTTTTAAATGCAATTAATATCAATTAACAAAGTGACATATTCAAAATATTTCAAGAAGTGTGATGTCTAAAACTGATGTCGATAGATGAAGGACAAAGTATGATGGGAGGTGCTTAGAGTCCACGCATTTTCAACTGATTTTGGTAGTTCTAAATCGTTTTATTTGTAATTTTAAGATGTTGATAATTAAGAACTTGTATATACTGCTATTTCCTAAAGTAATATCAGTAAAACAGTGGTTGATAATTTAATATTATTCAAAAATAAAATCAGATTCGTTTACTTCAGTACAATTCTTAGGAATAAGGGTGGAGTGCAGCCCAGGGAATGTCACAAAAGAAATTTGCGACAGTTTCTAGTGTCGTACGGCAGTTTTTTGTCAGCGGAAATAAGCCTGATGATGATGATGACAATGACAATAATAGATGATAATTATTATTATCATTATAATAACAACAACAATAATAATAATAATATTAACAGCAACAACAATAATAACAGTGATGATAATGATAATACTGATAATAATAATAATAACACTTATAATGATTAACAAGAAAAATAACAAAAATAACAATAACAACAACAACAATTATAATATAAATAAAAATAAAAATAAAATAATAATAATAATACTTATAATAATATATGATGATGATGATCATGATAATAATGATAATGATAATAGAAATAATAATAATAATAATAATAATAATAATAATAATAATAATAATAATAATAATAATAATAATAATAATAATAATAATAAATAATAATAATAATAATAATAATAATAATAATAATAATAATAATAGTAATAAAAAAAAAAAATAAATAATAATAATAACAATAATTATAACAATAACAATAATAAAAACAATAACAATAATAAAAATATCAATAATAATGATAATAATAATTATCATTATCATTATCATCATCAGTATTACTATCATGATCATTATTATTAAGACTACCATTATTATCATCATCATCCTTACTATAAGAAGAGGAAGAATAGACACACATCCAAATCTCTTGCAACTGAAAAGTCAACCGAAGATGGTTCTAAAAGAAGAAGGGCGTGGCCACCCATCTTGCATTCCATTCATGCTGCCTCAACAAAGCAGCAACATGGTGGAGGAAAACAAAAGTGTCAAACTGTTCTCTCCACCTTTGCTGATGTGCATAGAAAATAAAAATAGCCATTAAATGAATACTAACTTTTAATTTACAGTATAGTAGTTTTCTATTATCTTAATAAGAAAGGATAGAATTTCCACACAAAGAATTTCATATAATGAAAAAATAATGTCACAATGCAACTGAAACCTAATAAGAGAGGACAAAATTCCCATTAAAAAAATGTTAAAAATAATGAGAAAAATGCCTTACAAAGGATAATTTCCTTTAATTCATTATAAAACCCAAGCCTCAAACTTAATATCTCTTTACCATGGCTTTAGGGTCTTGGCATAGGCCACCCTTAAACATGATGTGGTGATCTCAGCAATTTCATCTGTTTGCTGGATGAAATCACTAGTATAGTGGTCATCTGAAGAGACAGACAGACAGATAGATAAATAAAGATACATACAGACAGAGTGAGAATGAGAGAGAG
>NC_051397.1:436749-464000 GCF_015228065.2 Penaeus monodon
TGTATGTAATCAAGAACAATAATACTAGCAAAACTAATTATCAGTCCAATTATTTCTATTGCCCTTATTTATATCCACTCACACTAACAGTACCCTATACCAACCTTTGCAAGGTACAATCCAATACCGCTCTCTGGAGGATTAACAACTGGTGTCCCGTCCTTCTTGCCTATAGGTTCCTCTCCCACATAGTAATCGACATTAGCCGTACGGAGCTCAAAGCAGTGTATCACTCCTCTACTCACATCTGTTTGCAGAGGAAATGACAAGAGTCAGTATGTGGTTATAATTCTTTTAGTCCCTTAACTCTAAGCTGCTTCAACTGAGCACATACAAGTTACACCCTTAACAAAGCATTAGCTTTGTTGAACTGGCAAGCTGTTTCCCTCCCTTTATTCTGTTGTGACTGGAGAGAGTCTAACTTGTACACCTGCTTGGCATCCCTCAAACTCTACTCATCCTCTCATCCCATGACCCACCTTCCTCTCCCAAGGCCTCCTCATAGACCTCCTCCTCTCCCATCAGTCCCTCCTACACACATATGGTATATAGATACATGGTTTATTGCATTGAATTAAATTTCTATGCTTCAGAATCTTTTCCCCATTTTCTTTTAGATATATGTGATTTACAGTTGATTAACTATTTGAAATACCAGCAAAAGATACACATCTGGTGTGTAACCTTGAGCTCTTCAGATAATAAAGACCCAATCTGACCCTCATTAAGGTTGAAGGTTTGGTATTCTTATTGTGTGGGACGGGGTGGAGGAGGATGGGCTACAGAACTGCAGTCTTAGGAGTTAAGAAACCATGATGGTAAAAGAGCCAAGGGTATGGGAAATATATCATGGAGATAAATGAAGAGGATAAGGGTCTGGGAATGCTAGTTCCAGGAAATTATATGGTAACCACCATTTCATATCCTCAAAAATGTGAGTAATGCCTCTTTCAGATGTAGCTCTTAGACAGACTACTCTTCCAAATAACTGTACCACCTACTCTTTTTGGCCCACCACTTGCAATTATTGGGAAGCCATATCTTTGTATCACTAGATTAAGGGACTGTCATTCTTCAAATTTGGGTAGCCTTAACGTGGGTCCTAGATGTTTTTACTATTCTTTTCTGGTTGATATTATTATAGAGATGTTATTTCTTGATTCTGGTTTCATTCGGTGAATAAATAATGGAAATAAAAGATAATTTTGTAATTTTTCTTGTTTGGTGCACCATATTCTTGGGCTAACTGCTCCCATAATGAATGATTAAAGTCAACGAAAAAAAACCCTTCAGTGATATCTTACATTTATTATCTAGAAGTTGTACTAATGATTGTTTTATTAGTTCCAATTTTTGGGTTTGAATTTTCAAGGAAAAAAAAGTCAATATTATTCAAAATATATACAAAAAAAAGTTCATTGATATCAAAAGTAGTATACTTTCTACCCTACAAAATGCAACATAAATGAAGAAAATAATACAAGTATTTTCAAGGTTTTAACTCCCCTCCCCAAGAAGCCCGCATGCACGCACACATACAAGAGTAGTGAGTCATGGTAGTTTAAACTACCCTACAGACTTGAATCGCTGTTGCCATGACTTATCGAGAGCTTATATGTACTGGGTGACAAAAAAGGTCACTGTGTTTTTATTCTTTATTGTTTCCCTACCAAACTCAGACACAATCTAGGGCAGTGTTTGCCAAATTAAATCTTTTTAGATATTAAAAGCTGACAAGATAGGTTCCATGATTTCCTAATTAAAAAAAAATTATAAAATATAATTCTTTAACAAAAAATGGAGAGAAAATAATGGTAATAAATTAATAAATAAATCATACAATATCTTATAAAAAGTATATACCCTTAAATATCCCAGTCCACCAAATCCATGAGCCTAAAAGACCTCTACCATACCTGCAGGCTGCGCTTGTTTTGCCGTTTCTATGTTGAGCACCTCAGAGAGCTGGATGTCCTTGTAGTACTTGGTGCTGGTCTCGTTCTGGTACAGAGTTATGCTCTTGGTGTCTAGTCGCCAGTAGTGCCTCTTGCGCTGTGAAGTTCAGTTTGTCTCACTTTAAAGTTCTTATGCTTCACAATTAACTTTAATGCCCAAAGCAGCCTTTTATTCTTATGATAATTTTTTTTGTTTTTGTACCTGTTCTAATCAGCCATTCGTTACAAAGTTGTCACTCTTACAAATAAATATACTATTAATATGAAGAAGTTGTCATCCACAACAAAAATTAAGCTAGCACACTTGTATAGTCCTTAACCTTCTTTACTTTTATTTTAAAACTTGCCCACTAAACTACAAGATCAAATAAAAAAGGGAAAGAGAGAGAGATAGGAAAGTCTATCTAAATCATGACAATAATCCTGCTCATTATCCCCAGGTACTATATTGCTTGTCTTACCATACTGTCTTTGTTGGTGAAATGGACCATCCAGCCCTCTTTTAGCACCTTTGATGGCCTTTTGGTGTGCTTGACCGACTGCACGATTCTCATCAGCGGAATGTTATTACTTGATGATGGACTGGAATTTGAAATGAATGCACAACTGGTGAGATGCACAGTCACTCTTTCCTGACACTCCTGATAACCATACCTTAGACTATAAAAATAAGAGCAAGCCATGGAACTTTTGATTTATGCCATACTCAAAAGCTCAACTGATATATAGAAAAAGGCATATTCCATATATAAAATTCAGATGATAGCTTGACCACAGCTGAAAAATTTGAACAAAGTCCCTGGCCTTCATATGAGCACAAGGCCTCACCTGTCTGGCCCTCGTCCAACCACTGGCTCGTCATCCACCACATCTCCATCTGGGGGCGAGTCTGTGTCACTCTCCTCATCCGCAGGGACATCAGAGCCTGTGTCACCATCCTCGCCTAAAACCCCCATCTGTGTGAAACAGGGAAGAGATTTGGTGCCTCTGTTGATGGATGGATGGAAGAAAGAGAAAGAGAGAGTTGAGGGAGAGAGAGAGAGAGAAAGAGGGAGAGAAAGAGAGAGAGAAAGAAAGAGAGAGGGAGTGAGAGAAAGGGAGAGAAAGAGGGAGGGAGGGAGGGTGGGGGAGAGGGGGGGGGGGAGAGAGAGAGAGAGAAACATAAAGTTTTCATTGCTTGTCAATTCATATAAACTCTAGTGGCATTTGGACCAGCAGTGATAATAATCAATCAATAATAAATATATATATAAAGTGACTTGATGCTGAGAGGGGTATCCTCATGTGCACACCTTGCATATACTACTTTTGCTACCTTAGTGTCTAACCTAGTAGAAAAACAAATATAAATCTTATTCATGACTGATCTCTCCTCGTATGACACCTAAAATCTATAACTGATTCTGCATTTAGAAATAGGATTACAATGTATTTGCCGTGTTTCTTCTGTTGTTGTCTGCTTGATGATTATAGTGACTAGTGACTAAAATTTCTTTTTCATTCCTTTGGTTTTTCTAAGGACATTTTTCATTTGTACAGGACACCGAGGTGTTAAATGTACATCAAATAAAATAAATCACATAAGAATTTAGCTATAATTTTTGTATATTATGTTTGCTGGAGGAAAAAAGTTATATTGTTCTGTGTTGTCAGTCTACAACCTTGTCTTGCTTTCAATACGTCTGACACTATTTTCTCTGATGTAAACTGTGATGCATTTCTGCTCCCAATCAGCCTGATCAGTCTTCCCTCAGTGATCTGGGTGTAGTGGATGCCTATTTTTCTTTCTTTTTTTATAAGTACATCTTTGATACTGGTCAATAAGGAACATACAAAATAAATACTAAATAGATAAAAAATTATAAAAACTTTACCTTTCTTCGGCGCTTCCCCTGTGCAGTCTTTGGGAACTCGCTCTGAACACTTCTTGTGTGCATTGAACTTGCAGTCCTTACACTGCACACCCTGCCTGAACAACCCTGAGGAAAGGAATGTTTAATTTCATACATGCTTTATAGCAACAACAATGACTCATTTCTATCACCTTGCTTAGAGAATTATCAATAGAGAAAAGAATCTAAAATGTGAAATGGTTTGTTAAACAACTGAATAAAATTAAGTGAATGATGATAAAAAAACAACAAAGAGACAGATAACACAGACCAGGCAGGGGTTCTTAACCTGGGGTCCATGGATGGGTTTCAGGAGTCCATGAAGAACAGATAAAAATTAGACTGTTTACTTTAGAGTTTAAATACTTTGTGTACCTCACATGTATGAGACAATCAAATCTCAGTAAATAAAGCACATTATACACATTGCATGCAAAGTTGTGTTTATATGAATATTTCTGGGAAGGGGGGCCATAGATTTCATCAGATTCTTAATGGGGTTCATCATCATCATCAAGGGGCTAACGCCGACAGGGGCACATGGCCGCATCCACCCTTCGCTTCCAGCCACGAGGATCCCTTGAGGCGAGTCTCCAGGCAGGCACACGGCCCATCCCCTAGTTTTCCCTTTCGACAGGTCTCGTCGAGCTGCCCAAGCCATGATCTCCTAGGACGTCCCACAGGTCTCCCCCCACCCAGGGTTGTCTCGCAGAGAGACAACCTGATGGCAGGGTCGTCCATAGGAAGGCGAGCTAGGTGGCCATATAGCCTGAGTTGGCGATCCCCCGGGTTATGCAAGTAACAGGTCCCATGCCATCCCCACGGTGTAACCGCCGGTTGGACACGTGGTCCTGCCAACTGTACCCCATGATCCGGCGAAGGACTTGTTTTCAAAAGGCATCAAGGCGAGACTCCAAGGCACTGGATAGCGTCCAGGTTTCGCTTCCTAGAGCAAAACTGGAAGTTCAAAGGCCCTTTAAAACACGCAGCTTGTCCTTCTGCATAGGTACCGACATCTCCAAACGCTCTTTTTGATCGAGTTCATGGCTCCTGTTGCCGACCAATCCGTCTACTGACTTCCGGGCTGACAACCAAGGTTTGGGCACGCTAAAAAAAAAAAAACCCAAAGGGATGTAAAAATTTCTGTGCTTAACGTCCTCGCCGCAAACATGGATTGACGAAAAGGGTTTCCCCCAAAAGGGCCCCCCAAAATCCCGAAACTTTTCTTGGGCCAGGAGACCTCTAGGCCTAGGGCTTCACCTCATTGCTAAATGCATCAAACCGCCACAAATGCTCCAAGGACTCAGATAGGATGGCAACATCGTCGGGAAAGTCAAGGTCCAGACCTTAAATTTTTCCTATGTTGCCCCGCACTGACTTTGGCTAGCTCTGCCCATTACCAGTCCATACAAGTGTTAAAAGTGTGGGGGCAAGGCACACCTTGCCCCACCCCTGAATTAACAGGGAAGAAGTTCGACATACCCCCCCCCACAAATTTACGCACTTTCAGTACCAGTATAGAGGCTTGCTATCAGGCCCAAAAATCTGTTCGGAATTCCCCTGAGCCTCAGGTCTCCCATACGATTCCCAAAGCAACCCGGGCAAAAAAGCCCTTTTTGAGGTCGATGTAGGGTGCAAGCAACCCACGACCAAAACTCACGACGGGTTCCACAATTACTCGAAGCGTAGTATAAAAGGTCCCCTTTTGGCTTGCCAGGGGTAAAAACCAGACTCTCCGGTCCTGGTGCCTCAGTAGGTGGTTGCGGATCCTTTAAGAAAATGTGAGAGAAAACCTTCCTGGTATGCTGAGCTTTCCACGGTAGTTGCACAGCCCCATGATCCCCTTTTTCCCCCTTTCCCAAAAGGATGCCCGCCCCTCAGCAGGGCAGGGGAATGGTACCAACTGCCAAAAGGCATCAGGACTGTATCAGGCCCCGAGCCTAGGTTTTACCCCCAGCCTTTAGCAATTCAGCAGGGATATCACATTGCCTGCAGCTTTCCACCTTCACTTGGAAAACGCCACCTAACCCCCTGTTAGGGTGGAGGTTCCTCGCTATGGGTGGGGCCGGCACAAAGGGACTGAGACATCGCTTGCTCCAAGCTAACTGTTGGAGGGTCCACCTGGTACAACTGTTCAAAATACTCACCCAACGTTCACGAAACCCCCAAAATGATCTGAGATGATCCGTCCATCCCCTGATCGGGGCTGCAGTCTCTGTGGGGAGGCTTGGGTTCAGTTTTTCTCAGGGGTTGGAGGCAGGGCGAAGGTCTTTACCAAAAAAGGCCTTCGACCCCCCAGCAAGATTCCCGAGAAATGTTTTCCTTGTCCCCTCTCAGCAGAGTCCGACCCTATGCACCCGGAACGACGCAAAACTTGATTCCCATTCAGCCGAGCCTTGCGACCGCTTCAGTGGCCTCTAATGTCCCCAGGGGGATGGATTCTCTTTGCCTTGGGAGTACACCAAAGGACTCCTGAGCTGCTTCGGTGTTCGCGCTTGAAAGGGCTCCCACGAGCAAATGGATCCTCAGGTTGCTGTTTCTGAGAAACGGTCAGAGACGCCGTGGCGAACCCACAGGGACACTCCCCCTCCCTTTCTGTCAATGAAACACCTAGGTGGGCCCTGGAGGGGGCGGGGAGTTTTGAAGTGGCCCCAGGGTAAACCACAAACGCCCCATGGTCGGTGCCAAAAACTCAGACTCCGGTAAACCCTGCAGTTCTGGGGATCCTCCATCGGTGCGACAAGAAATTTTTCGTCTCCTTTGGGCCCCATTACCCCTATCGCTGTCCAAATCCCGTGCGAGTTGGAAACGCTGGTACCAGGGCCGAGATCCTCATTTTCGGGCCTAGCAAAGTCCCGGAAAGGAGGCTTTCTCGCTGCTGGATCAGCTCCCAGCCATGGGGGCCGACAGACACTCGTAGCCACTCGGTCACAGCCGGATACCGGATTGAAGTCGCCCAGAACAATGCGAATGTCTCGCCGGGGCAATCGTCTCCACAGATGCGAGTTTTTTGGGGTAGAACGCCTCTTTCACATCGGTTTTTTTACATCGTAGGACGAAAACAGCAAAAAGAGCAAAAACCAAAACATGCTTCAGTCTCAATGCCCTGATACGCTCATCAAAAGGGGTCACCTCGACTACCTAGGCTGAAGTCGACTGAGATGGCTAGGCTAAAAACCCTGGAGGGGGGTGACCATCGCTGCGGCCCGACCATAGTAGGTTAAAACCACCCCCACTGATCGTGCCCCTACCCCTTTTTTCTCACCCCTGAAGGGCAGCCACCTAAAATCCCAGTCGTTTTTGATTCCCGCGATAGCAGAGGTAACCGCTCATCCTGCCCAAGGACCGGGTTTCCAAGTGCCTACCCCGGAAAGCAGCCTGAGGGTTTAAACCTCAGGTGGGCACTCCGGTGCCGCCACCTCTGCCCCCCCCGCCAAAAACGCCCCAGATAAGGGGGGCGGGAGGCTGTGGTACCGCCTATCCACCTTGGGTTCCCCAGGGCTTTCCCCCACAAACTTCAATGGGGGTTTTTGGGGCCTGCCCCGGGGCCAGGCGGGCGTAACCTCGTTCCAAACCTGCACCCCGACATTTGCCCTCCCAGCGGACCCACAGCCCGCCTTACTTGCTGGGGGGAGGGACAAAAACCCCCCCCCCCCAGCATTTTTCCTTTATACGAACTTGCCAAGGGTCATTTTGGGGGAGGGGATTGGCAAGGCCCCCCCCCCGGCCGCCCATTACCCCCGGTAGCTAGGGGCCGGGGTTGGTAAAGCCAGAGCGGTCCCCATGCCGGGGGCCATAACTCCGGACCTCTGGGGCCTCCTGCTGCTCCGAACCCCCCCCCCCCCCAGATTTAGCCTGGGACCGCAAGGACCCGTTACCCTGGGGGCCCAGGAGGCACTGCAGAAGTCTTAATGATGGAGGGCTTACCGGCAGGGGAGACTTATGCAGAAGCTGCTCCCTTTTTCGCCCGGGCTAGCCAGGGGGGGAAGCTGCAAGCAGAAGGCAAAGCAAGCATTAACACTATCAGGGTCCACAGGGGTTTATCTCTAAAAAAAGGTTAAGACCCCCTGACATAGGCAAAAAGGGATATCTATTCATAAAAAAGGGAAAAATTTAATAAAAAAAAAGGCACTTCTTCAAATTAATTCCAAAGGGATAAAAAATAAAAAAAAGTAAGAGAATTCTTTACCTTTTACTTTTGGTTTCCATGCCAAGGGGGAAAAAAAAAATGGTAAGGAAAAAGGAAAAAGGGTAAAAGAAAAGAAGAAAAAAAAAGAGGAAAAGAAAAAAAGAAAAAATACACCCACCTTTCAATAGCTTTTGCAGTAGTGCAAGGGGGCGTAGTGTACTGTGGGGAGTCAAAAGGGGTGCGGGACCGGGGGAGACAAAGGGATTATGCCCAACCCCCTGCTAACTCTGGCCACTCCATCGGTCTCTCAGGCTTAGGAAACAGTCAAGGAGGACAACCGCAAAAGTATCATTCATGCAAATATGAAGAAAAGACTGGAGGGGGGGGAAGAAGAGGAATGGGGGAGAAAGTGGAGGAGGGGGAAAGAAAAGAAGAGAGGGGGAAAGACGAGGGGAAGAAAAGGGGTGGGGGGAGAGATATATGTCCTGTTGAAAAAATGAGTAAAAGAGAAGGGGAAAAAAAAAAAGAGAGAAAAAACCCCCCCCCCCCAAAAAAAAAAATAATGAAAAAAAAAAAATGTTCCCCCCAACACACTCATAACATGAAAAAACAGAGTAACAAAAAGTAATCCAAAAAAAAACAGAAATTAATAACATTACCTGGAATACAGCTTCAGTCCTATATAAGACAACATATGTATTAACACTTTGTACAGTGTTCGCAACCTGCATTATGTATTTTTAACTTCCATTTTCATGAAAAAAAAATGCCTTTTTTCTGCATTTTATTAAGTATGTGATATGTGTGTATAATATATTATACACCACTATCACTACTTACATAAGAAGCTGAAATTAAAAACATGTTTTTTTTTTATGAAAATGAAGTTAACATATACATAATCAGGTTTTTCTGTAACACTTGCTACAAAAGTGTTTTAAAACTATGTTTGTCTTATATAGGCTGAAACTGTATTCCAGGTAATGTGTATTAATTTCTGTTTTATTTTGGATTATTTTTTTTTACACTGTTATTTCTGTTATGATGTGTTTGTGGACACTTTTTTTTTTATTTTCATTATTTTTTTTTTTGGGGGGGGGTATTTTTTTCTCTTCTTTTTCTCCCTTCTCTTTTACTCACTTTTTCACGACTATTCTTCTCTCCCACCCCATTTCTTACCCCTGTCTCATTCCTCCTCTCTTCCATTTCTTTCCACCTCCCCCTTTCCCTCCTATTCCTCTTCTTCCCCTCCTCCTCCAGTCTGTTCCTTCATATTTGCATGAATGATCACTATTGTCCAGTTTTTTTCCTTCCTTGACTGTTTCCTAAGCCTGGAGACCGATGGAGGGGCCCAAATTTTAGCGCGGTTGGCATAATCCCTTGCTCCTCCCCAGGTCCCCACTCCTTTGCACTGCACAGCTACCTCGCCCACCATTTGTCACTACTGCAAAAAGCATTAAAGGTGGGGTTGTATTTTTTCTGTTTTTCTCTTTTCCTTTATTTTCTTCTTCTTTTACTCCTTTTTCCTCTTTCCTTACCATCATTTTTTTTTTTCCCCTGGGATGGAAACCAAAGTGAAGGTTAGAATTTTTCTTTCTGTTTTTACTTTTTTGCTATTGGAATTAATTTGAAAAAGTGCCCGTTTTTTTTTCAAAATTTTTCCTTTTTTTGAATAATATCCCTTATTGCCTATGTCAGGGGGGCTTAACCTTTTTAGAGTCATGAAACCCCCTGTGGTAGCCAGATAGTGTTAAGTGCTTTCATGCCTTCTCGCTTGCAGCTTCCACCCTGGGGTAGCCCAGTGCGAAAAAGGGGCAGCTTCTCATAAGTCTCCCCTGCCGGGCACAGCCTCTCCATCATTAAGACTTCTGCAGTGCCCCCTCGTGGCCACCTATGGGTAACTGGGTACCTTGCGGTCCCCGGCTAAATCTGTGGGGGTTCGGAGCAGCAGGGGGCCCCGAGGTACGGAGTTATGGCCCCCGGCATTGGACACGCTCTGGCTTTACCAACTCCGGCCCTACTACCCTGGGGTAATGGGGGGGTCGGGGGAGGTGGGGCCCTTCCAATCCTCCTCCCCCCAGAATGACCCTCGGCAAAGTCCGTATAAATGGAAAATGCTGGGGGGGGGGTGTTGTCCCTCCCCCCAGCAAGTAAGGGGGGCTGTGGGGCCCCCCTGGGAGGCAAATGTCGGGGTGCGGATTTTGAAAAGAAGTTACTCGTCCCCCCTGCGCCCCGGCAGGGGCCAACCCACCATGAACTTGTGGGGGAAACCCTCGGGAACCCCCCAGGTGGAAGGCGGTACCCAGCCTGCCGACCCCCTTTATCTGGGGCTGTGTTGGGGGGGGCGCAGAGGTGGGGGTGCCCCCCGGGGTACCACCTGGGGCTTAACCCAGGCGTGCTTTCCGGGTAGGGACTTGGAACATCCGGTCCTTGCGGCAGGATGAGCGGGTTTTCCTCGCTATCGCGGAATCGAACGACTGGGGGGTTTAGGGGGCCCGCCCTCTCAGAGGTGAAAGACCTGGTAGCGGCACGATCATGTGGGGGGTTCACCCACTACTGGTCGGCCCCCAGCGATGGTCACCCCCTCCCGGGGAGCCAAGCCATCTCCAGTCGACTTCACCCTACGGGAGTGAGGGGCCCGGTTAGACGTATCATGGGATTGAACTGAGCATGCTTTTTTCTTTTGTCTCATTTCTGTATACGCTCCTCCGATGTACATAAAAACCCATGTGAAAGAGGCGTTCTACGCCAAAATCGCATCTGTGGCAACGATTGCCCCCGGGGGCTTCGCATTTTCGGGCGACTTAATCCCGGGATCCGGCGTGACCGACTGGCTACGAGTGTCTGTCGGCCCCCATGGCTCGGGGGCTGTCCCAGCAGCGAGAATAGCCTCCTTCTCCGGGCTTTGCAGGGGGGGGGGGGGGGGGGGGGGTGGGGGGGGGGGAAGGGGTTTTGGGGGGGGGGGGGGGGGGGGGGGGGGGGGGGGGGGGGGGGGGGTTTGTGGCCCGATAGGTCTTTGGGCCCCTGGGGGCCACTTTAAAAATCCCCCTTTTCCTCCGTGGCCATAAGGGTTTTTCACTTTGGACAACTAGGGAGGGGGAGTTCCCCGTGGCGCCACGGGGTCTCTGCCGTTCCCCCAAAACCGCCCTAGGACCAGTTCTCTGTGGGAGTCCTTCAAGCGCTAACACTCGAAAAGCAGCTCAGGGGGGTCCATTGGTGTACTCCAAGGACAAAGCAGAAAACCATTCCCGGAGACATTAGAGGCCACTGAACGTGTCGCAAAGGGTCGGGTGAAAGGAACAAGTCTTGCGTCTTCCATGGTGCCTAGGGCTCGGACTCTGCTGAGAGGGGACAGGAAAAGTTCATCAGAATCTTTTCGAGGAGGGCGAAGGGCCTTTTTTTTGGTAAATGACCTTCGCCCCGCCCACCAAGCCCTGAGAAAACTGAACCCTAAGCCCTCCTCACAGAGACTGCAGTCCGATCAGCGGATGGCCGGTCTTAAAACATGTTGGGGTTCGTGACGTTGGGCTGAGTATTTTGAACAGTTGACCCGGGGGACCCCCCAACAGTTAGCTTGGATGCAAACGTGTCTCAGTGCCTGTGGCCGGGCCACCCCCCCACGGGAACCCCACCCTAAAAGAGGTTAGGCTGGCGATTTCCAAACTGAAGATGGGAAAGCTGCAGGCAATTTATATCCCTGCTGAATTGCTAAAGGCTGGGGGTTAACCTATGGCTCGGGGCCTGCATACATCCCCCGACTCCATTTTGGGAGTCTGGTCCATTCCCCCGCCTGCTGAGGGCGTGGTCATCCCTCTCTGGGAAAGGGGAAAAGGGATCGTGGGACTGTAGCAACTACCCCTCATTACACTGCTCACATACCCCGGGAAGGTTTTCTTCACATTCTTCTTAAAAGGTCCCCAACCCCCTACTAGGCACCAAACCCCAGCAGTCTGGTTTACTCCGGCAAGTCCACAAAAACCGAAAACACCTTCGAGTAATTGTGGAACGCCGTCGTGAGTTTGGTCGGGGTTGCTTGCAGCCTACTCGACCTCAAAAAGGGTTTGACTCGGTGCTTGGGAATCGCTATGGGGATCCCGAGGCTCAGGGAAATTCCGCACAGTTTATTGGCCCGATACAAACCTCTATACTGGTACTGAAAGTGCTGTAAAGTGTGGTGGGGGGTTTTCAACTTTTTCCTGTTTTAAATTTAGGGTGGGGAAGGCTGGTCCCCTTTCCCCACACTTTTCAACACTTGTATGGCCCGGGAATGGGGAGAGCTATAGCCAAAGTCAGTCGGACAACACTAGGCAAAATTAAGGTCCCCGGACCTTGACTTTGCGACGTGTTGCCACCTATCTGAGTCCCTTGGAGTCCTTTTGGCGGCTCTTGATGCTTTTGCATAGGGGAAGCCCCTGGCCTAAGGTCCCTGGCCAAGACCAAGTTGGACTTTGGGGGCCTGTTAGGGGGAAACCCGTTCAGTCAATCCATGCTTGCGGGGGAGGACTTTTTAAGTCACGAAAGTTTTACATACCTTTGGGAGCGTAGTCCTATCTCTGGGGTTTTCAGACCAGAATCATAAGGGTTGGGCCCGGCAACGGAGCCCGACTCGTCAACAAGAGCTTGGAGATGTCGGGACCTTGGGGAGAAGGGCCAAGCTGCGTGTCTTTAGGCCTTATACTTCCAGTTTTGCTCTATGGAAACGAAAAACCCGGACCTATCCCGTGCCTTGGAGTCCGCCTTGATGCCCCTTTTTTAAAAAGTCCCCTTTCCCCATCATGGGGTACAGTTTGGGGGACCACGTGTCCCCAAACCCGGGGGTTTTTACCTGAGACGGCTGGGGCCCGTTTCTTGCATAATCCGGGATCGCCAAATCAGGCTATATGGCCACCTACTCGCCTTCCTAGGACACCCCGCCCTCAGGTTGTCTCTCTGCGGGCAACCCCGGGGGGAGGAGACCCGTGGGGCTCCTAGGGGATCATGGGTTGGGGAGCTCGACGGGCCTTCCCCCAAGGAAAATAGAGTGGGCCGTTGCCTGCCCGGAACTCGCCTAGGGTCCTCGGGCTGGGAAACGAAGGGGGGATGCGACCATGTGCCCCCTTTGGCGTTTGCCCCTTGATGAAAGAGATGAACCCCCCTTAAGAAACTGATGAAATCTAGGCCCCCCTTCCCCAAAAAATTCATATAAACACAACTTTGAATGAATGTGTATAATTGCTTTATTTCGAGATTTTTATTGTCTCTACATTGGGTACCAAAATTTAATAAAATCTAAAGTAAAAAGTCTAATTTTTATCTGTTCTTAAAAGGACTCCTGAAAACCCCTCCTGGGGCCCCCGGTTAAGAACCCCGCCTGGGCTGTGTTATCTGTCTCTTTGTTTTTTTTTTATCTCATTCACTTAAATTTTTTTATTGTTTTAACAACCTTTCACATTTTAGATTTTTTTCTCTATTGTAATTCTCTAAACAAGGTCGAAATGAGTCATTGTTTTTTGCTATAAAGCATGTATGAAATTAAAATTCCTTTCCCCCAGGGGTTTTTCAGGCAGGGGGTCTGTAAGGCTGCAAATTCAATGCACACAAATGTTCAACGATTCCCAAAACTGCCAGGGGGAAACGCCCAAAAAATGTTTTTTTTTTTTTTTTTTTAAAAGTTTTTTATTAATTTTTTTTAAAAACCCCCCCCAAAAAAATTTATTATTTTAAAAAAAAAGTTTTCCTTATAAAAAAAAAGTTTTTTTGGGGACATTTCTTGCTCCCAATCAAACTGGATCATTTCCCTCATGATCTCTATGTTGGGTGTAGTGGATGCCTATTTTCTTTCTTTTTTATAAGTACTTTGATACTGTCAATAAGGAACATACAAAATAAATATAATAGATAAAAAATTATAAAACTTTACCTTTCTTGGGCGCTTCCCCTGTGCAGTCTTTGGGAACTCGCTCTGAACACTTTGTGTGCATTGAACTTGCAGTCCTTACACTGCACACCCTGCCTGAACAACCCTGAGGAAAGGAATGTTTAATTTCATACATGCTTTATAGCAACAACAATGACTCATTTCTGTCACCTTGATTAGAGAATTATCAATAGAGAAAAGAATCTAAAATGTGAAATGGTTTGTTAAACAACTTAATAAAATTAAGTGAATGATGATAAAAAAACAACAAAGAGACAGATAACACAGACCAGGCAGGGGTTCTTAACCTGGGGTCCATGGATGGGTTTCAGGAGTCCATGAAGAACAGATAAAAATTAGACTGTTTACTTTAGAGTTTATTAATACTTTGTGTACCTCACATGTATGAGACAATCAAATCTCAGTAAATAAAGCACATTATACACATTGCATTCAAAGTTGTGTTTATATGAATATTTCTGGGAAGGGGGGCCATAGATTTCATCAGATTCTTAATGGGTTCATCATCATCATCAAGGGGCTAACGCCGACAGGGGCACATGGCCGCATCCACCCTTCGCTTCCAGCCACGAGGATCCCTTGAGGCGAGTCTCCAGGCAGGCACACGGCCCATCTCTAGTTCCTTGCGACAGGTCTCGTCGAGCTGCCCAAGCCATGATCTCCTAGGACGTCCCACAGGTCTCCTCCACCCAGGGTTGTCTCGCAGAGAGACAACCTGATGGGCAGGGTCGTCCATAGGAAGGCGAGCTAGGTGGCCATATAGCCTGAGTTGGCGATCCCGGATTATGCAAGTAACAGGTCCCATGCCAGTCTCACGGTGTAAACCCCCGGGTTTGGGGACACGTGGTCCTGCCAACTGTACCCCATGATCCGGCGAAGGGACTTGTTACAAAAGGCATCAAGGCGAGACTCCAAGGCACTGGATAGCGTCCAGGTTTCGCTTCCATAGAGCAAAACTGGAAGTATCAAGGCCTTGAAGACACGCAGCTTGGTCCTTCTGCAAGGTCCCGACATCTCCAACGCTCTTGTTGATCGATTTCATGGCTCCTGTTGCCGGGACCAATCCGTTATGAACTTCCTGGTCTGACAACCCAGAGATATGGACTACGCTACCAAGGTATGTAAAACTTTCTGTGACTTCAACGTCCTCGCCGCAAGCATGGATTGACTGAACAGGTTCCCCTAACAGGCCCCCAAAGTCCTGAATCTTGGTCTTGGTCCAGGAGACCTCTAGGCCTAGGGGCTTCACCTCTTTGCTAAATGCATCAAGAGCCGCCACAAGTGACTCCAAGGACTCAGATAGGATGGCAACACGTGGGAAAAAGTCAAGGTCCGGGGACCTTAATATTGCCTAGTGTTGCTCCGCACTGACTTTGGCTAGTAGCTCTGCCCATTATCCGGGTCCAAAACAAGTGTTGAAAAGTGTGGGTGAAAGGGGACACAGCCTTGCCTCCCCCCTGAATTAACGGGGAAAAAGTTCGACATACCCCCACCACACTTTACAGCACTTTCAGTACCAGTATAGAGGCTTGCTATCAGGCCAAAATTCTGTGTCGGAATTCCCTGAGCCTCAGGATCTCCCATAGCGATTCCCAATGCACCGAGTCAAACGCCTTCTTGAGGTCGATGTAGGCTGCAAGCAACCCACGACCAAACTCACGACGGCGTTTCCACAATTACTCGAAGCGCTGTTTTACGGTCTATTGTGGACTTGCCAGGAGTAAATCCAGACTGCTCCGTCTCTGGTGCCTCAGTAGGTGGTTGCGGATCCGTTTAAGAAGAATGTGAGAGAGAACCTTGCCTGGTATGCTGAGCAGTGTAATGCACGTAGTTGCAAACAGTCCCATCGATCCCTTTCCCTTCCAGAGAGGGATGACCACCCCCCTCAGCAGGTCAGGGGGAATGGTACCAGACTCCCAAAATGGCAGTGGGGGGACTGTATGCAGGCCCCGAGCCATGGGTTTTCACCCCAGCCTTTAGCAATTCAGCAGGGATATCACATAGGGCCTGCAGCTTTCCCACTCTTCAGTTTGGGGAAATCGCCAGCCTAACCTCTGTTAGGGTAGGAGGTTCCTCGCTGATGGGTGGCCCGGGCCACAGGCACTGAGACATCGCTTGCATCCAAGCTAACTGTTGGAGGGTCCACCTGGTACAACTGTTAAAAATTTACTCAGCCCAACGTTCACGAACCCCAACATGATTGAGATGATCCGTCATCCGCTGATCGGACTGCAGTCATCTGTGAGGAGGGCTTAGGGTTCAGTTTTCTCAGGGCTTGGTAGGCAGGGCAAAAGGTCATTTACCAAGAAAAGGCCTTCGACCCCCCTCAGCAAGTTTCCCTGATGAACTGTTCCTTGTCCCCTCTCAGCAGAGTCCGAGCCCTAGGGCACCATGGAACGACGCAAGACTTGATTCCATTCAGCCGAGCCTTGCGACACGCTTCAGTGGCCTCTAATGTCTCCAGGGAATGGTATTCTGCTTTGTCCTTGGAGTACACCAATGGACTCCTGAGCTGCTTCGAGTGTTACGCGCTTGAAGGACTCCCACAGAGCAACTGGATCCGTCAGGTTGCTGGTTTCTGAGAATCGGTCAGAGACTGCCGTGGCGAACCCACAGGCACACTCCCCCCCCCTTTAGTCTGCCCAAAAGTGAAACACCTTAGGTGGCCAGGAGGACGGGGAGTTTTGAAGTGGACCCGCAGGGTAGCCACAAGCAGCCTATGGCGGTGCCACAGAACTCAGCACTCCGGTAAACCCTGCAGTTCTGGAGGTTTCCTCCATCGCGTGCTGACAAGAATGTGGTCGATCTCATTGGCCACATTACCCGCATCGCTGTACCAAGTCCAGCGATGCGAGTTGGAGCGCTGGTACCAGGAGCCAGAGATTTCCCCATTTTCTGGGACCTAGCAAAGTCCCGAGAAGGAGGCTATTCTCGCTGCGGGATCAGCCCGAGCCATGGGGGCCGCCCGACACTCGTACCAGCTCGTCACGCCATACCCATTGAAGTCGCCCAGAACAATGCGAATGTCTCGCCGGGGGCAATCGTCTGCCACAGATGCGAGTTTGGCGTAGAACGCCTCTTTCACATCGGTTTTATGTACATCGGTAGGAGCGTATACAGCAAAAAGAGACAAGAAGCCAAAAGCATGCTCAGTCTCAATGCCCTGATTTCGCTCATCAACCGGTGTCACCTCGACTACCGTAGGGGTGAAGTCGACTGGAGAATGGCTTGGCTACACCCTGGAGGTGGTGACCATCGCTGCGGGCCCCACCAGTAGTAGGTGTAACCACCCACATGATCGTGCCGCTACCAGGTCTTCTCACCTCTGAGAGGGCAGCCACCTCAACCTCCCAGTCGCTTCGATTCCCCCGATAGCAGAAGGTAAACCGCTCATCCTGCCGCAAGGACCGGATGTTCCAAGTGCCTACCCGGAAAGCACGCCTGAGGTTAAGCCTCAGGTGGTCACTCCGGGGCACGCCACCTCTGCCGCCCCCGCCAACACAGCCCCAGATAAAGGGGGTCGGCAGGCTGTGGTACCGCCTATCCACCTGTGGGGTTCCCGAGGGCTTTCCCCCACAAGCTTCATGGTGGGTTGGCGCCTGCCGGGGCGCAGGCGGGACGAGTAACTCTCGTTCCAATCCTGCACCCCGACATTTGCCCTCCCAGCGGACCCACAGCCCGCCTTTCTTGCTGGGTGGGAGGGACAACACCCCTCCCCCCAGCATTTCCATTTATACGAGACGTTGCCAGAGGGTCATTCTGGGGGGAGGAGGATTGGCAAGGCCCACCTCCCCCGAGCCGCCCCATTACCCCAGGGTAGCTAGGGGCCGGAGTTGGTAAAGCCAGAGCGTGTCCACATGCCGGTGGGCCATAACTCCGTACCTCTGGGGCCTCCTGCTGCTCCGAGATCCCCCACAGATTTAGCCTGGGACCGCAAGGTACCCAGTTACCCATAGGTGGCCACGAGGAGGCACTGCAGAAGTCTTAATGATGGAGAGGCTGTGACCTGGCAGGGGAGACTTATGCAGAAGCTGCTCCCTTTTTCGCACTGGGCTAGCCAGGGGTGGAAGCTGCAAGCGAGAAGGCATGCAAGCACTTAACACTATCTAGGCTACCACATGGGGTTCATGACTCTAAAAAGGTTAAGACCCCCTGACATAGGCAATAAGGGATATCTATTCATAAAAAGGAAAATTGAATAAAAAACAGGCACTTCTTCAAATTAATTCCAATATGCATAAAAAGTAGAAAACAGTAAGAGAACTTCTCACCTTTCACTTCTGGTTTCCATGCCAGAGGGAAACAAAAATGATGGTAAAGAAAGAGGAAAAAGGAGTAAAAGAAGAAGAAGAAAATAAAGAGAGAAAGAGAAAAACAGAAAAAATACAACCCACCTTTCAATAGCTTCTTGCAGTAGTGACAAATGGTGGGCGTAGTGTAGCTGTGCAGTGCAAAGGAGTGCGGGACCTGGGGAGAGATGCAAGGGATTATGCCAACCGCTGCTGAACTCTGGCCACTCCATCGGTCTCTCAGGCTTAGGAAACAGTCAGAGGAAGGACAAATTGGACAATATGTGATCATTCATGCAAATATGAAGGAGACAGACTGGAGGAGGAGGGGAAGAAGAGGAATAGGAGGAGAAAGTGGAGGAGGTGGAAAGAAATGGAAGAGAGGAGGAATGAGACAGAGGGTAAGAAATGGGGTGGGAGAGATAGATATATGTCCTGTTGAAAAAGTGAGTAAAAGAGAAGGGAGAAAAAGAGAAGAGAGAAAATACCCCCCCCCAAAAAAAAAAATAATGAAATAAATAAAATGTGTCCACAACACACTCATAACATGAAATAACAGATGTAACAAAAGTAATCCAAAATAAAACAGAAATTAATACACATTACCTGGAATACAGCTTCAGTCCTATATAAGACAACATATGTATTAACACATTTGTAGCAAGTGTTACAGCAACCTGCATTATGTATATGTTAACTTCCATTTTCATGAAAAAAAAACATGCCTTTAATTTCATGCATTCTTATGTAAGTATGTGATAGTGGGGTGTATAATATATATATACACACACTATCACATACATACATAAGAATGCATGAAATGAAATGGGATGTTTTTTTTTCATGAAAATGGAAGTTAAATATACATAATGCAGGTTGCTGTAACACTGTACAAATGTGTTAATACATATGTTGTCTTATATAGGACTGAAGCTGTATTCCAGGTAATGTGTATTAATTTCTGTTTTATTTTGGATTACTTTTGTTACATCTGTTATTTCATGTTATGAGTGTGTTGTGGACACATTTTATTTATTTCATTATTTTTTTTTTTGGGGGGGGGTATTTTCTCTCTTCTCTTTTTCTCCCTTCTCTTTTACTCACTTTTTCAACAGGACATATATCTATCTCTCCCACCCCATTTCTTACCCTCTGTCTCATTCCTCCTCTCTTCCATTTCTTTCCACCTCCTCCACTTTCTCCTCCTATTCCTCTTCTTCCCTCCTCCTCCAGTCTGTCTCCTTCATATTTGCATGAATGATCACATATTGTCCAATTGTCCTTCCTCTGACTGTTTCCTAAGCCTGAGAGACCGATGGAGTGGCCAGAGTTCAGCAGCGGTTGGCATAATCCCTTGCATCTCTCCCCAGGTCCCGCACTCCTTTGCACTGCACAGCTACACTACGCCCACCATTTGTCACTACTGCAAGAAGCTATTGAAAGGTGGGTTGTATTTTTTCTGTTTTTCTCTTTCTCTCTTTATTTTCTTCTTCTTCTTTTACTCCTTTTTCCTCTTTCCTTACCATCATTTTGTTTCCCTCTGGCATGGAAACCAGAAGTGAAAGGTGAGAAGTTCTCTTACTGTTTTCTACTTTTTATGCATATTGGAATTAATTTGAAGAAGTGCCTGTTTTTTATTCAATTTTCCTTTTTATGAATAGATATCCCTTATTGCCTATGTCAGGGGGTCTTAACCTTTTTAGAGTCATGAACCCCATGTGGTAGCCTAGATAGTGTTAAGTGCTTGCTTGCCTTCTCGCTTGCAGCTTCCACCCCTGGCTAGCCCAGTGCGAAAAAGGGAGCAGCTTCTGCATAAGTCTCCCCTGCCGGTCACAGCCTCTCCATCATTAAGACTTCTGCAGTGCCTCCTCGGGCCACCTAGGGGGTAACTGGGTACCTTGCGGTCCCAGGCTAAATCTGTGGGGGATCTCGGAGCAGCAGGAGGCCCCAGAGGTACGGAGTTATGGCCCACCGGCATGTGGACACGCTCTGGCTTTACCAACTCCGGCCCCTAGCTACCCTGGGGTAAGGGGGCGGCTCGGGGGAGGTGGGCCTTGCCAATCCCCTCCCCCAGAATGACCCTCTGGCAACGTCTCGTATAAAGGGAAAAATGCTGGGGGGAGGGTGTTGTCCCTCCCCCCAGCAAGTAAGGCGGGCTGTGGGTCCCGCTGGGAGGGCAAATGTCGGGGTGCAGGATTGGAACGAGAGTTATCGTCCCGCCTGCGCCCCGGCAGGCGCCAACCCACCATTGAAGCTTGTGGGGGAAAGCCCTCGGGAACCCCACAGGTGGATAGGCGGTACCACAGCCTGCCGCCCCCCTTTTATCTGGGGCGTGTTGGCGGGGGCGGCAGAGGTGGCGTGAAACCGGAGTGACCACCTGAGGCTTAACCTCAGGCTGCTTTCCGGGTAGGCATTTGGGAAAACATCCGGTCCTTGCGGCAGGATGAGCGGTTACCTCTGCTATCGCGGGAATCGAAGCGACTGGGAGTTTGAGGTGGCTGCCCTCTCAGAGGTGAGAAGACACGGGGTAGCGGCACGATCAGTGTGGGTGGTTTACACCTACTACTGGTCGGGCCGCAGCGATGGTAAACCACCTCCAGGGTGTTAGCCATAGCCATCTAAAGTCGACTTCAGCCTACGGTAGTCGAGGTGACACCGGTTGATGAGCGTATCATGGCATTGAGACTGAAGCATGCTTTTGGTTCTTGTCTCTTATTGCTGTTTTACGCTCCTACGATGTAAAAAACCGATGGGAAAGAGGCGTTCTACGCCAAACTCGCATATGTGGCAGACAATTACCCCCGGCGAGATATTTGCATTGTTCTGGGCGACTTCAATCCGGTATCCGGCTGTGACCGAGCTGGCTACGAGATGTCTGTCGGCCCCCATGGCTCGGGAGCTGATCCCAGCAGCGAGAATAGCCTCCTTCTCCGGGACTTTGCTAGGTCCCAGAAAATGAGGATCTCTGGCTCCTGGTACCAGCGTTTCCAACTCGCATCGCTGGACTTGGTACAGCGATACGGGTAATGGGGCCCAAAGGAGATCGACCACATTCTTGTCAGCACGCGATGGAGGATCCTCCAGAACTGCAGGGTTTACCCGGGGTGCTGAGTTCTTGGCACCGACCATAGGCTGCTTTTGGCTTTCCCTGCGGGTCCACTTCAAAACTCCCCGTCCCCCCCAGTGGCCACCTAAGGTGTTTCACTTGGGCGAGACTAAGGGAGGGGGAGTGTGCCTGTGGGTTCGCCACGGCAGTCTCTGACCGATTCTCAGAAACCAGCAACCTGACGGATCCAGTTGCTCTGTGGGAGTCCTTCAAGCGCGTAACACTCGAAGCAGCTCAGGAGTCCATTGGTGTACTCCCAAGGACAAAGCAGAATACCATCTCCCTGGAGACATTAGAGGCCACTGAAGCGTGTCGCAAGGCTCGGCTGAATGGGAATCAAGTCTTGCGTCGTTCCATGGTGCATAGGGCTCGGACCCCTGCTGAGAGGGGACAAAAGGGAAAAAGTTCTCAGGAATCTTGCTGAGGAGGTCGAAGGCCTTTTCTTGGGAAATGACCTTCGCCCTGCCTACCAAGCCCTGAGAAACTGAACCCTAAAACCCCCCCACAGATGACTGCAGTCCGATCAGCGGATGGACGGATCATCTCAGATCATGTTGGGGTTCGTGAACGTTTGGGTGAGTATTTTGAACAGTTGTACCAGGTGGACCCTCCAACAGTTAGCTTGGAGCAAGCGATGTCTCAGTGCCTTTTGCCGGACCCACCCATCAGCGAGGAACCTCCTACCCTAACAGAGGTTAGGCTGGCGATTTCCAAGCTGAAGAGTGGGGAAAACTGCAGGCATATGTAATATCCCTGATGAATTGCTAAAGGCTGGGGGTGGAACCTATGGCTCGGGGCCTGATACAGTCCTGACTGCCATTTGGCAGTCTGGTACCATTCCCCCCGACCTGCTGAGGGGCGTGGTCATCCCTCTCTGGAAGGGGAAGGGGATCGATGGGACTGTAGCAACTACCGTGGCATTACAATGCTCAGCATACCAGGCAAGGTTCTCTCTCACATTCTTCTTAAACGGATCCGCAACCACCTACTGAGGCACCAGAGACCGGAGCAGTCTGGATTTTTCTCCTGGCAAGTCCACAATAGACCGTATACTAGCGCTTCGAGTAATTGTGGAACGCCGTCGTGAGTTTGGTCGTGGGTTGCTTGCAGCCTACATCGACCTCAAGAAGGCGTTTTGACTCGGTTGCATTGGGAAAACGCTATGGGAGATCCTGAGGCTCAGGGGAATTCCGACACAGATTATTGGCCTAATAGCAAGCCAATATACCGGTACTGAAAGTGCTGTAAAGTTTTGGTGGGGTATGTCGAACTTCTTCCCTGTTAATTCAGGGGTGAGGCAAGGCTGTGTCCTTGCACCCACACTTTTCAACACTTGTATGGACTGGATAATGGGCAGAGCTAGCCAAAGTCAGTGCGAGGGAACACTAGGCAATATTAAGGTCTCGGACCTTGACTTTGCCGACGATGTTTGCCATCCTATCTGAGTCCTTGGAGTCACTTTTGGCGGCTTTGATGCATTTAGCAATGAGGTGAAGCCCTAGGCCTAGAGGTCTCCTGGACCAAGACAAGATTCGGGGCTTTGGGGGCCTGTTAGGGGAACCTGTTCAGTCAATCCCCTGCTTGCGGCGAGGACGTTGAAGCACAAAAAAGTTTTACATACCTTGGTAGCGTAGTCCATATCTCTGGGTTGTCAGACCAGGAAGTCAGTAGACGGATTGGTCTGGCAACAGGAGCCATGAACTCGATCAACAAGAGCGTTTGGAGATGTCGGTACCAAATGCAAAAAGGGGCCCAAGCTGCTTTGTCTTAAAGGGCCTTTTGAAAACTTCCAGTTTTGCTTTTAAGGGGAAGCGAAACCGGACGCTATCCAGTGCCTTGGAGCCCTCGCCTTGATGCCTTTTGAAAACAAGCCCCTTTCCCCGGGATCAGGGGGGACAGTTGGCAGGACCACGTTTTCCAAAACCGGGGGTTTTTACACCGTGAGATGGGGGGGGGACCGTTACTTGCATTCCGGGTCCCCAAACTCAGGCTATATGGCCCCCTGCTCGCCTTCCATGGACGCCCTGCCCTTTCGGGTTTTGTCTCCCTGCGAGCAACCCTGGGTGGAGGAGCCCTTTTGTGGGACTTTCCTAGGAGTTTCAGGTTTGGGCCCACCCTGACGAACCTGTCGAAAAGGAAAACAAGGGGAGGGGCCCGTTTTCCTCCCTGGGGGGACTCGCCTCAAGGGTTTCCTCGTGGCGGGAAGCAAAGGGGTGGTGGGGCCCATTGCCCCTGCCCCGGCTTTAGCCCCTTGATGATGATGAGGGAACCCCTTTAAGAATCCTAAAAATTGAAATCTAGGGGCCCCCCTTTCCCCCAAAAATTTATATAAAAAACAACTTTGAAGGCAATGTGTATAATGGTTTATTTACTGAGTTTGTTTGTCTCAACATGTGGGGTACACAAAGAAATTAATAAACTCAAAAGAAAAAACAGCCCCTAATTTTTATCTGTTCTTCATGGCCCTCCTGAAACCATCCAGGACCCCAGGTTAAGAACCCCTGCCGGGGGTCGGTTTTTTTATCTGTCTCTTTGTTTTTTTTTTATCTTTCTTTCATTTAAATTTTTTATTAAGTTTTTTTAAAAAAAAACCATTTCACTTTTTAAAATTCTTTTCTCTTTTTGATAATTCTCTAAAAAAGGTGACAGAAATGAGTCTTTGTTTTGCTAAAAAGCATGTTTTAAAAAAAACATTCCTTTCCTCGGGGTTTTTCAGGAGGGGGGTGAAGTGAAAGGACTGCAAGTTCAATGCACAAAAGAATTTTCAGAGCGAGTTCCCAAAGACTGCACAGGGGAAGCGCCGAAGAAAGGTAAAGTTTTTTTTAATTTTTTTTTTCTATTTTGTTTTTTATTTTGTATGTTTCCCTTTTTTGACCAGTATCAAAGATTAAATTAAAAAAAAAAAGAAAAAAAAGGCATCCACACAAACCCCGTCACTGAGGGGAAAACTGGGTCAGGGGTGATTGGGGGCAGAAATTTCATCACAGGGTTTTCACAAAAAAATAAATGTCCCGACATTTTAAAAAAGGGCAAGGTTTGGGACTGACAACCCCAGAACAAATAACTTTTTTTTCCCCCAGCAAAAATAATATCAAAAATTTTTAGCTAAATTTTTTAGTGATTTATTTTATTTGATGTACATTTTAAAACCCGGTTTTCCTTACAAAAAGAAAAAATTTTTCCTTTGAAAAAAAAAAAAGGAAAAGAAAAAAGAAATTTTATTCCCCTAGTCACTATAATCATCAAAAAGACAAAACCGAAAAAACACGGCAAATACATTGTAATCCTATTTTCCCAAAAAGCAGAATCAGTTTTTTAGATTTTAGGGCCCTACAGGGGAGATTTAGTCATGAAAAAAGATTTATATTTGTTTTTCTACTAGGGTTTGACACTAAGGTACAAAAGTAGTTATGGGAAAGGGGTGGCCCCATGAGGATACCCCCCCTTTGCATCAAGTCCAAATTTATATATTATTTAATTTTTGATTTATTATTATCACTGCTGGCCAAATGCCAATAGGGGTTTATATGAAAAAAACAAGCAATGGAAAAAATTTATGTTTCTCTCTCTCTCTCTCCCCCCCCCCCCTCCCCCCCCTCCCCCCCCTCCCTTTTTCCTTTTCCCTTTTTTCTCACTCCCTCTCCCCTTTCTTTTTCTCTCTCTTTCTCTCCCTCTTTCTCTCTCTCTCTCTCCCTCAACTCTCTCTTTCTCTTTCTTCCATCCATCCATCAACAGAGGCACCAAATCTCTTCCCTGTTTCACACAGATGGGGTTTCAGGCGAGGATGGTGACACAGGCTCTGATGTCCCTGCGGATGAGGAGAGTGACACAGACTCGCCCCCAGATGGAGATGTGGTGGATGACGAGCCAGTGGTTGGACGAGGGCCAGACAGGTGAGGCCTTGTGCTCATATGAAGGCCAGGGACTTTGTTCAAATTTTTCAGCTGTGGTCAAGCTATCATCTGAATTTTATATATGGAATATGCCTTTTTCTATATATCAGTTGAGCTTTTGAGTATGGCATAAATCAAAAGTTCCATGGCTTGCTCTTATTTTTATAGTCTAAGGTATGGTTATCAGGAGTGTCAGGAAAGAGTGACTGTGCATCTCACCAGTTGTGCATTCATTTCAAATTCCAGTCCATCATCAAGTAATAACATTCCGCTGATGAGAATCGTGCAGTCGGTCAAGCACACCAAAAGGCCATCAAAGGTGCTAAAAGAGGGCTGGATGGTCCATTTCACCAACAAAGACAGTATGGTAAGACAAGCAATATAGTACCTGGGGATAATGAGCAGGATTATTCTCATGATTTAGATAGACTTTCCTATCTCTCTCTCTTTCCCTTTTTTATTTGATCTTGTAGTTTAGTGGGCAAGTTTTAAAATAAAAGTAAAGAAGGTTAAGGACTATACAAGTGTGCTAGCTTAATTTTTGTTGTGGATGACAACTTCTTCATATTAATAGTATATTTATTTGTAAGTGACAACTTTGTAACAAATGGCTGATTAGAACAGGTACAAAAACAAAAAAAAATATAAGAATAAAAAGGCTGCTTTGGGCATTAAAGTTAATTGTGAAGCATAAGAACTTTAAAGTGAGACAAACTGAACTTCACAGCGCAAGAGGCACTACTGGCGACTAGACACCAAGAGCATAACTCTGTACCAGAACGAGACCAGCACCAAGTACTACAAGGACATCCAGCTCTTGAGGTGCTCAACATAGAAACGGCAAAACAAGCGCAGCCTGCAGGTATGGTAGAGGTCTTTTAGGCTCATGGATTTGGTGGACTGGGATATTTAAGGGTATATACTTTTTATAAGATATTGTATGATTTATTTATTAATTTATTACCATTATTTTCTCTCCATTTTTTTTTAAAGAATTATATTTTATAATTTTTTTTTAATTAGGAAATCATGGAACCTATCTTGTCAGCTTTTAATATCTAAAAAAGATTAATTTGGCAACACTGCCCTAGATTGTGTCTGAGTTTGGTAGGGAAACAATAAAGAATAAAAACACAGTGACCTTTTTTGTCACCCAGTACATATAAGCTCTCGATAAGTCATGGCAACAGCGATTCAAGTCTGTAGGGTAGTTTAAACTACCATGACTCACTACTCTTGTATGTGTGCGTGCATGCGGGCTTCTTGGGGAGGGGAGTTAAAACCTTGAAAATACTTGTATTATTTTCTTCATTTATGTTGCATTTTGTAGGGTAGAAAGTATACTACTTTTGATATCAATGAATTTTTTTTGTATATATTTTGAATAATATTGACTTTTTTTTCCTTGAAAATTCAAACCCAAAAATTGGAACTAATAAAACAATCATTAGTACAACTTCTAGATAATAAATGTAAGATATCACTGAAGGGTTTTTTTTCGTTGACTTTAATCATTCATTATGGGAGCAGTTAGCCCAAGAATATGGTGCACCAAACAAGAAAAATTACAAAATTATCTTTTATTTCCATTATTTATTCACCAAATGAAACCAGAATCAAGATATAACATCTCTATAATAATATCAACCAGAAAAGAATAGTAAAAACATCTAGGACCCACGTTAAGGCTACCCAAATTTGAAGAATGACAGTCCCTTAATCTAGTGATACAAAGATATGGCTTCCCAATAATTGCAAGTGGTGGGCCAAAAAGAGTAGGTGGTACAGTTAATTGGAAGAGGAGTCTGTCTAAGAGCTACATCTGAAAGAGGCATTACTCACATTTTTGAGGATATGAAATGGTGGTTACCATATAAATTTTCCCGGAACTAGCATTCCCAGACCCTTATCCTCTTCATTTATCTCCATGATATATTTCCCATACCCTTGGCTCTTTTACCATCATGGTTTCTTAACTCCTAAGACTGCAGTTCTGTAGCCCATCCTCCTCCACCCTCCACACAATAAGAATACCAAGCTTCCCAACCTTAAATTAGAGGTCAAGTTAAA